>NW_020442412.1:982693-995394 GCF_000699045.2 Agrilus planipennis
TCTGTACATATTTCTTATTATGGCTAGTTCAATGAAAAAATCTAAATTATCCGAAACATGTAGTAGCAGAGAATTTCAAGCTTGGTGGACCGATAGATACGGTATGATTGAAAAGGACAGTAAAGCAATTTGTATTTTATGTTCTAAAACTGTAGTCTGTAGAACATCTTCAGTAAAGCGGCATTATGAAACCAACCATAAATTTCTTCTCGATCGAAGTGTAGAAGAGCAAAAGGAGTATATATCATGTGCCTTAAAAAATAAAAATGCTCAAACTTATTCTTTAATGAAATATATTGGAACTCAATCAACACAGTTATCAAAAAATATTGCCCAATATGCGAAACCTTTTAATGAAGGCGAATTTATAAAGGATGCTTGGTTGCAATGTGCACCATACTTATTCGATGATTTCGAAAACAAAGAAAAAATTATCCAAAGAATTAAAGACATGCCGATAGCTAGGAATACCGTGAAAGAGAGAAGTTTGGGTATGGCGGAATATGTAAATTTTCAACAAAAAATTCATATAAAGTCTTGCGATTTTATATCCATTTGCCTTGACGAGTCTACCGACGTAACAGGCTCTGCTCGCTTAGCAATTTTTGTACGTTATTTTGTTCAAAACAATATTAAAGAAGAGTTTATAAGTTTATCAACATTAACAACAACAACAAAAGGATTAGACATTTGTAATGCAGTTATAGATGCATTGGAAAAAAGAGAAATATGTCCTTCTAAAATTGTTTCAGTTACAACTGACGGTGCCCGCAGCTTCACTAGACGGGAAAATGGATTTATAAATTTATTTACAAAACGCATTGGACACACAATTCTTGATTTTCATTGCATTATTCACCAACAAGCATTATGTGCTAAAACAGGTTTAAAGATGTTTGATGATATTTTGAGTTTTGTAACAAAATTAGTTATATCAGCACGAGCACTAAATAAAAGAAAATTTCAAGAATTGTTAAACGAAGTAAACTCGTCGTACAATAGCTTACTTTTATACAATAATGTACGCTGGTTAAGCCGCGGAAATGTTCTGCAAAGATTTGTAGATTGTTTGGAGGAAATAAGATTATTTCTAAATAATGAACACATTATTGACCAATACAATCAATTATTGGATGTAGAATGGCTAGCAAAGTTATATTTTTTTACTGATTTATGCTCTCACTTAAATGAATTAAATATAAAACTGCAAGGTGTTAATAAAACAGTCATTATAATGTTTGACTTAGTCAAAGCGTTCGAAGTCAAGTTACAGATTTTCAATCCTGATATTCTTTCAAATTCATATAAGTAAATATTTTCCGAATACAAAAATTTTTTTTTTGAAAGTGAATGACACGAAAAGTCAAATAAAGAGTCATTAACGAAAGAGTTTTCAATGGTAATACAATCCCTGATTCAGGAATTTTCTGCATGATTTACGCAGTTTAAAGAATTTGAAGAAAATTTAAAGTTTATTTTATATCCCGATACAATACCATTTGAAAAATTAAATTTAAAAGTCCTTGAGTGGTTAAATTTTAATGAATTAGAAATGGAATTAGTTGAATTTCAGTCAAGTACCATATGGAACCAAAAATTTGTTGATTTAAGAAATGATTTAGAAATTATTCAAAGTAATCGATTATTGGATAAAATAAATAAAATTGCAGAAGATGAAATTCTAACTACATGGAATTCAATTCCTGACACGTTTAATTGTTTAAAAATATTAGCAAAGACAATTAAATCTCTATTTTCAGAATTAAATTTTATAAAAAATAAATATAGGAATTGAATAACGGATGAGTCGAACTCTGCATGCGTACTGTTAAAATTAACTAAATATGAACCAAATATTAAATCTTTATCATCTTGTGTACAGCAACAAAAATCACATTAAAAACAATTGTTTTTAGCGTGAATTTTGTTTCTAGCATATTGCTTTTTGTAAAACATTGATTGATAAAAAATTTTTTAAAGAAGAATTGCTTTTATTTGTTTATTTAATTATACTTACGTATAGTTTCACCACGTTAACATTTCGAATGAAATTTTATTGTGGCACGTTACCTATTTAAAAAAGAATTTTTATGACTTTGTGGCACGGACATCAAAAAAGGTTCGCCATCCCTGCTCTAGTTTATTGGAGAATCATGTAGCTTTGATCATGTTCTTTCATCCATTGCTATTGTTAATGATGGTCACTGCCTCTACCATTTGGAGACTTTACAATACCAATGATTGCAAAAGAACGCAAAAAAGCGTAAAATTCCGTAAGTATGTCCAGAATTCTATTACATTTTGGTTGTTATAACGGAATTTCGCTTTATGATGAAAACACTTAAATTTGAGAAGTTTCTGTCTGCCTGTGAGTCTTTTATATCTGAAACAAGTTTAAGTGATGTCTATGCTGTTTACCGCTGGTTACAATAATTAGAATATTACTTTTAATAACTTCTTGCTTCATTTAGAAGGATATTTTCGTGTTTTAATGTACGCTGTTTAATTCAGCGTAATTTCTTGTCATTATGGTAACTATAAAGTGTATTCAATTTTTGCATCATGTTGTATTGCAACTGATACTTCCGTAAGTTGCGGAAGCGTAAGAACAGCGTACAACGGAGATTGAAGTTTACATACATGTGTATGTAAAGCAAAACTTGCTTCCAACTCGTGAGATGAACGTTAAGTGCTTCCCTCCGGAATTGAAGTTAACCGTATAAGATTTCTACTGTGGAATGCACAACGTACACATGTTTACGTTTACACTGATACCGACTATAATCCATACTAGTTTAGATTAATGTTAAGGAAACAGCAATATCCTTATACTATTCTGCATATGAAATTTCACTTTCTTATTATAAACATGTACAGGGTGTTTCTGAAATAAATAGCAAGCTTTGGAAAGTGTTAACTAGATGAAATAGGGAATCGAATGGTGAGTAAAGCAACGTGATTAAGGGACAAAAAAGGTAAAGGTCTAGATGATGGCCCCCACCCCCTTCGGGGGATTGAAGAGGAAGTCTCCCCCACCACATTACCATAAAAAGTTCGTGGCGATCTCACCCCCTTAGAAGTTATGGGGGCTCAAAATTAATAAATATGCCAATTTTTATACATTTCTAGGCATGTAAATATTTATATAGTCACTTTTAAACAATATTCAACGGTAAAACTAATGAAAAATACATAAAAATATTTAGAAAGTTATACAAAACATTATTTGAATATCTTTATCAATAGGGTAGGTTAGGTTAGGTTAGGTTAAGTTATCGAGTTTTGTTCAAGTGACCACCCTCTTTCGATCCCCCACCTCCACCCGCTTGAAAATAATTATTTTATTGAATTTTATTTGAATTATAGTGTATTATAATTGCCAAAATAATCAACTTTCAACCCCCATAACCTTTTATGGAGGTGAGACCGTCGAAAATTTTTTATGGGGTTTTACTCATGTGAACACCCTCTTTCGATCCCACCCACCCCTACCTCCTTCGGGAGTGGGGGCCATTATCTAGACCTGCACCAAAAAAAAAAATTGTAACAAAACCAGACGAAGTTGTAACTCAAAGTCGGTCCTAAGCGTGAATTGGCGACGTATAGCGATAACAAGTTCGCAACCACATCGATGGAAAAAATAAACAGTGACGGTTGTGGAACGAATTATAATGTCGTACTTTCTTGCGTGATTTTTCCAGGGTTGGTGTGACTTTTGTCTGTACATTCAAGTACATTTTTCGGTCGCCATACGGACTACCAAACATTTACTTAATTTTCTTGTTTTCTATCACCACTTTCAAGCTTGTTAATTATTTTAAAAAATGCACTGTATAGAATACACATCAAATTTAAAAACAGCGACTTACATCATAAATTATTGTTACCCAGTTTGATATTTTAGTGTAACACGATGGTCATGGGTTTCAGTGGGTGGGTAGGCATTAGAATTAAAAATTTAAAATACAAATGACATTAGTTAAAGATGACGTTAGGGTTAAGGTTAAAGTTAAGGCAAAAGAAAATATGTGATACAAATAGCGGATAATTAATCTATTAAATATTATAATTAAGTCTAATTATTCAGGGTGACCAATAATATACACAATATGTGATCATCATGTCCATGTTGCATGTGAATACATTCCCTTTTTGCTTGATATTCTCAAAATAAACTTATTTTTGTATTTTGTGTATAAGTACAAAGTTCAGACTATTATTGCAATTGGCCTGTCCGCATATCAGCTACTGCGAAGGTCACGAGTAGGTACGTGTGGTTTGTAACATGATGCTGACGAGGGGTTATAAGATAACGCTGCCATTGATAGTGCTACGTGCCTCCAGATATTACTTTGCAAATATTCTGGAATACTGATCAGATATAGTGTATAATGCCCTTAAAAAAAAATAAGTGCTAGCTTGTCCTGTTATCATAGTAATTGATACTTCGATTGATTAAATTTAACTTTAACTTAAGCAAGCCTTAATAGAACATTAAATAAATTAATTTTAGCGTTAACACATATTACTTACCTTAAAAATATATTTTATTTTTATTGATTTGTATTCACATAAGTTGTTTTTTGCAAATAAACTTTTTATTTTTAAATGAATCGGTATTTTCTTAACTCGATATTTTACTTGTCGCTGGATAAGATTTTAAAGTTTAACAATTTAAACTTTAAAAGCTTTGAATTATTATTTTAAGTCGACTGTAACTTTAGTTTTTTTTGCAGAGTATTTTTTTTCTATGACTGTCTTTTATAGTGGAGTTCACGGACGTACCATGTTATATTGTAATTTTTCTCCAATGTGAAGCCAAAACCGGCAAAAATGTTCTTAAATGTTTAAGTCTTTTAAACCCTGTACCTAATGATAAATTTGCGAACCTAAGTTCTGTGATTATTGTATTCATAATTGAAGTGCTGAAATATTTAAACAACTATGTGCCAAAAATGAAAATGGGAAGTAATTTAAAAGTGTTTATTGTCATTTTTTAATTGCTACCAAGTTAAAACTAGACAATATACAGGGTGTCCCAATCAAGCGAGTTCTATAATAACTGTGCTTTACTGTTGAAGGTATCAAAAAAAGTTTCTTACAAAAATGATATAAGTATCTTCATATCCTTAAATTATTTTCGATTATACAGAGTGTCCCGTTTTTCCAGGAGGAAACCTAAATTCATTTGTTCAGATGAATTGCCCTATTTATTATTGCATTTTTGAATTCCTCATTAAATCTGAATACCACTTTGTTAATCATATATTATATCTAAACTGCATCAATTTTCAAACAATTCGCACTAAATCAATAAATAAGCTGTTGCAGTGCTCTGCGCCATTTTGAATATCTACGAAACGAAAGCACTTAGAGGTGTGCTATTTTCACACATATCTTGTGGAAGAAATAGCCTACTATTTTCACTATTAACGTAAACATGTTCTTTTCAAATTCACTAAAATCTGCCACTTCTAAAATAAATTGTTTCGAACTGGCATAACTATTTCTTTTTTAAATGGAATGCCATATCTTTTGTCAACTCATGTGTAAAATTTTATTTCTATTCGTCTAATATAAAGATGTTAGTACTTACAACTAACATTTTCTAAGAAGAATTTCAAAAAAGTTATAATATCTACCATGGCATCTGGAAATAAATCTATCTGTATACGTAAATCTAAAGTACAGAATATTTTTTTTTGCATTTGATTCACATATTACATTATGTCTGTTGCGTAGTAATAGTAATTTTGTCAGTTGTACTTTTCGGATGTACATCAGTTTTGTTTGGTATATCTTTATGAGGTAGATGCGCATCTTAGTCGTAGAATTTATTCATTTTATTAGCATTCAAATTTCCTGGGTAATAGACAGTCCAGTCTTTAGAAATTTCCAAAACCTCTCTTGTACGCTATTTTGTTGATTATGCATTCGTTTGTCAAAAATACATTAAAGACAAATACCATTTATTGATACTATTTTCTCAATATGCAGCATCATTCTTCGAGACTGATCGCATTACACTGTCGCACCTCCATCACGCGTTGTTCACGTGATCGGACGATGAGAACCGGTTAGAACCCCACTATCTTAATCCACTCTCTAGTTCCTACTTTCGTTTTCTTTTAATTAACAATCATACCACCCTTCCTAACTCCAGCCTAAGAATAACTTTTTCCTTTCCACAATTTCTATCAGATTCATTTAGAGCAGTTGCAATTTCTTCTTCTTCGGCTTAAAGACAGTCATTCATCATTTTCGGTATCCGTTACATTCAAAGTCAATTTCCGTCAACATTTTTAGTTTAAGTTTTTTGTTAAGTTTATTAGTTTATTTGTATTTTAAATTCGGTAATTCGCTTATATGCTCTCCGCCAGAACTGTTGACTTATGGATGGCCGAAATGAAGTTCGGCATGTCGTTCGTTCTTGTGAAAATTGCACTCGTTTTGATCCACCAAGAATTGATTATGTTAAGCAACAAGGACCCTAAAAGTCCCAAAGGGTTATAAACGGAACGTAGTAGTAACCATACCTAAAAAGAGAGGCGCGGATGTGTGGGAGACATTTAGAACAATTAACTTAACTTCCCATGCGTAAAAAATCTTAACTAGAATTGTACGGAGAAGGATGGAAGAAAGGGCGGAAGACCTATTGGGGGATGATCAATTTGAATATAGAAGAAATAGAGGAACGCGGGGGGTCATTCTAGTTCTCCTGGTTATAACAGAGAAAACGATAGAAAAAAGAAAGAGTGCGTACATGGAATTTGTAGATTTAGAAAAAGCCTCTGACAACGTTAAATGGGACAAGATTTTAAATATACTTAAAAATGTGGGGTGTGGGGATGAGTTACAAAGATAGAAGAGTGACACTTGGTTTGTACAACAAGCAGTTTGTTATAGAACTGTGGCTGCAGTGTAGAGTGGTAAATATTAGGAAAGGGGTCAGACACTGTCACTGCTACATCAACGACGCGATCAACATCATTAGAGACAGTACAACTGTAGAGATAGATATACAGGGACAAAAGATTAGTATGCTCAGATTTGGAGATGATATAGCAGTATTAGCACCTAGCAAGGAGGAGTTTTAAAGCTTTAAATAAAATGGAAGTGGTACAGACAGAATAGTACCGTATGAAAATAAATAAAAGTAAAACAAAAATACTGGTATACAAGGGAAGACAAAATACGGAAAGAGAGAATATAAAGATGGGAGACGAGAAATTAGAAGTGGCCGATTTGACGTATCTAGGAAGTCCGATAAGTTAGGACGGAAGAAGTAGTAGGAATATAAAGCGGAGATTAGAGAAGGGTCGAGTCGCCTTCAATAAAAAGAGGTCACTTCTGTGCTCGCAAACGGTTAATTTAGAAATTGAAGAAAGTTGTTAAAGGTGTATGTTTGGAGCGCGGCGCTGTACGCGTGTGAAACATGGACGGTGGGCGCCGCAGAAAAGAAAAGGTTAGAAGCGCTCGAAATGTGGTGTTACAGGCGAATGATGCGGATACCGTGGATAGAGAAGGTTAGAAATGAAGAGGTATTAGAAAGAATAGGAAACCAGAGAACTCTATGGAAGTAAATGAGAAATAGGCGAAATAGTTAGTGAACGCCTTCTCAGGCATGAGGGTCTAGTCAGCGACGTATTAGAGGCAGAAATGGAAGTTAGGAGGGATAGAGGTAGACCTAGATTAGATTATTTTTCACAAATAGTTAAGGATATGGGTTATTCTAGTTTTGAAAAATGCGAATTTTAGCTCAGGATAGCAAAGGGTGGAGGTGCGCGTCCAACCAGTCTTAGGACTGACGACTCCATGCGGAGAATTATCTGCCGCTTTTCACCATCGCTGTCACCGCACTTCGGAGGAATATGGGAAGCGGCTGTAAAGTCGTTTAAGCTTCATCCCAGAAGAGTAGCAGCAAATACATTTGAGTAATTTAACACATTGCTCATTGAGATAGAAGCCATTTTTAATTCGCGTCTCCTAACTCCTCTATACCCTCACCCGCAGGACCTCTTACCATTGACCCCAGTCCATTTCTTTATAGGTGATAGTTTTACAAGTTTACCTGTACAAAATATTTAAAATGCATACAGTAAGAGGCTACGTAATTGGCAACCCATTCGGAATTTTCGGAACAGATGACATAAGGAATACGTCAGCCAACTCAACATCCGGAAAAAATGGTACAAGGGCACCCATTCCATACAAACTTCGGTGGTTCTTATACTTGAGAACAATATACCACCGCATCAGTGGCATTTAAGTCGAATTATAGCAGTAAAACCCGAACAGGACGACGTAGTTCGTTCAGCTACGATTCGAACCACCACGGGTGAAATTAAAAGGTGTGTAAAAAGTTAGTTTCTTTACCAACAACCGCGGGTGAAAGTGACAACCAAGAAACAGCTGAAGACAGTAATAGTACTTAGGTTTTTACGATCATATTTATCCTTTAAATGTATTACGTAGGTAATTATAACTTTATGTTTCGTTCATGCATGCTACATTGCGAATAGTTATAATTGATCGCATGCTTTGCTTTGCTTTGTCCGTTGTACTTTTCGGGTATACACCATTTTGTCTATTTTACTTTTACGAGGTATGCATTTCTTTATACGTTGTATGTATTCATTTTCCATCCCAAAAACTACTTTTTCTTTTCCACAATCTTCTATCAGATTTATTTTCGAGCAATATCATTTTCTTATTCTGCATAAAACCAGTCTTTAAGCATTTTCGATATCCGTTACATTCAAAATCAACTTCCTTAATCATCTATAATTTAAGTTTTTGTAGAGTTTATTAGTTTAAGTGCTGATTAAGTGTTAATAAACATCCTTAAAGCATACCGAGTATTTATTTTTATCGAGCTTCCCTAATTAAATTTAGAAGCTCTTGTGTCATTTTCTCGGCCTCAAGTACAATCGAGCCGTCTAAT
Source organism: Agrilus planipennis (assembly GCF_000699045.2). Classification (NCBI taxonomy): domain Eukaryota; kingdom Metazoa; phylum Arthropoda; class Insecta; order Coleoptera; family Buprestidae; genus Agrilus; species Agrilus planipennis. The sequence continues at coordinate 991,638 of NW_020442412.1, forward strand.
CGATGTATTGATTTCATCGCATACATGCTTGTACGGAACGTTATTATTAACAATGCCATTGAAATTGGTTTCAACTTTCCCATAATCGCTCATAGTAAACACTCTAAATTAATGCCTTAAGGGTTGCTTGAGTACATGAATTGTATCACACGAGTCATTTTATCTCTCCAAAGTATAATGCATGATGATTTGATAACTTACAGAAAATATCTACTTTAGTAAACTTACTACAACAACGACAAATCAATGCAAAAGCGTCTGCTTCAATTTTGCAAAATAAATATTTACATTAAAAGGTATAAAATGTTTCTCTGCCTTGCATGAACAATATATCTTTCAACTTATAATGATTTCACTATTTCGATTATGAGGAATAGGGTATAGATTATGCAGGAACGATTGGATTAGAAGAAAAAGGTTGTTCGATTCGATGGTTAGAAGTTTAGCCCTTTATGAGGTGGAAGTATGGGGGTGGAAGGAACAGAAACAGGTGGAAAATGTTTACAAGAAATATATAAAGTGGATGTTGCGTTTAAATAAATAAACGCCAGATTATGTTGTACGGAGGGAATTAAAATGTGGGAAAAAGGTAGAGGAAACCAGAAAAAGGGTGGTACAATACGAAATAAAACTCGAAAAGCTTATGGATGGGGATATAAGAAAAAATTATGGAGAAGAAGAATTTTAAATATTGGAATAAAAAGCAGGTATAATAAAGAAAGGGATGGGCTATTAGAATTTTTATATTTGAGTCAGGAGCAACTGAATGAATGGGGTCGAATGGGGGTAAGTGTTGAGGAAATGGTGAGAATAAGATGTAAAGAGATGATAAGGGCAGAAGACCTGAGAAGTATTGATAAGTCGAGATATGTGGAATCTCTAAAGTTGTTGCTATGGGAGCATTGGCAGGGAGTCTTTTTGCCAGACGATTTGAATACAATGAAGGATGTGGAAGTATTTGCAAGGTTTAGAGTAGGAAATGAATGTAGAAAATGTAAATATTGGATTAAAGAAGAAGAAAGGATATGTAGGATATGTGAAAGGGAAGATGAAACAATGATGCATGTACTGGGAGGATTTTAGGAAAGTAAAGATTTAGATGCATGTATGGAGATATTAAGTGGGAATGTCGACGGTCTGATCCTACTTATAAATATAATTAAACAAAGAAAGGGTTTAAGTTTAGTTAATGTAAGGGAGGCATTCAATAGATAAATTAGCATAAGTTGAATAAATGACATATATATGTATGAGTGTATGTATATATGTATGTGATACGTGATATGATAAGATTCGATTAGTTTTCTTTTTTTTATTATTTAAATTAAGTTAACTTGCTTTTGTAATTGTTGTGTATGAATGAAGGCTTAGTTTGATAAGAATTATATGTATTGTGTAAATAACTTTATGTTGAAAATATATTACTACTACTACTACTACTACTACTACTTCGTTTTACGCATTAAAAACATATCCTATTAAATCTATGCGTCAATGCAACAACTTTTGAAGTCACACATACTCCTTCATGGATTTTGCGAAGTAAAAATAAAGCTATCGAAACTTTTCTTCGCTAAAAAGTTTTGTTGAAGTTGGATTCCGTAAATGAGTGAGTAATTAAAAGAGAGCTTCCCTCGAGGACAATTCTCTTTTAAATTAATAAGACGAAACACAATTTATCTTGAGATTCGCTTGCGGTTCTTTTACAAAGAATAACGATCGTTTCGGCATCAAGAGTCACTGTAAGAACAAACTTTTTATTTGTTTTAAAAATTTTAATTCGAACTTATTTAAACAAAAGGGTCGTAATGAATGGACGCTCGGGAAAGCAATTACGACGGAGCAGTTCTATTCGCTCACCGCTAATAGAAAAATAATGGATCGTGTAATCACAACGAAATTGCTTCACACTTATTTCTGGCTCCGAACCATCTCACACCGTAACCAGAGGGAAATTTGTTACTTGTCCACGACCACGTCGACGGCCGCCCTGAACCACCATTACCGGCTAAAGGGTGAAATTAAAGCTCACTCGCCTGTCTTTCCTCCAGAAAAAATCTCTCGTCACTTATCCGCCTTGCTTGCTAGCGATTCCTCAATGGAGCATCACCCCTCACCCCATTTTTTGCTGATAATGCTTGCTAAATTGCATGCCTGGGAAAAATTCTTTCGTAGTCTTCTTTGTTATTTTGTTTTTACTTTGGCACCTCTGCCTTTGAAAACTTAAAACAAAAACTTTTTAGCTTACTCATTCGATAAAGCAAGCATTTCTTATAGGTACCTATCAGTATACTTATTTGTTTAACCCTAGCAAGTAGTTGCATTTGGTGCATGATGATTTTCTTCAGGAACAAAAGCTCGCAATTTAAAATGATATGGACTTCGATCCGTTTTTACCGAACTCGTTAAAGTAATTTTTTCTTTATTTAAATAAACGTATTACGAAAACAGTCATTAACTCTAGTTTCCCTTGAGAGCAATTAATACTTTTATGTGTACTGATCTATCATCGCTTTTTGCTTTAAAATATGATCCCCAGTTGTTTACTTGTCTGCAGTGTACATTTTTTTTATATTATTTTCCATATTCGCTGGTAAAGTTTAAGTAAACCTATCATGGTGGTCCATCCATCTGTAAATGAACGGTTCGTTCTAATAAAATATACAGGTGCAGTGAGACAATTAAAATAAATTCTCTATTTTTTTAAAGTATGCATATTCACAAATTTGTATTGCTAGATAATGTAAATAGTATTTTATTCTTTAATTCTTATTTTGATATATATTTTAATAGCGTCACATATTAAAATAATCTTACGTTTAACAATAACAATCAAGCCTGCAATATTCATTAAACAATATCTTGAATTCCTAATTTTTTAAAAAAATAATTGTTCCTTTCGCAACTCAGACTTTTGGTCAATAAATCAACAGACATCTCAGATGTTGATAGATAAACTGTTTATACAAGCTTGTTAGAAACTGTTTCGTGTATCAAATGATGTCGCACGTTCAGTTGTGACATAGAGAGTTCCCTGTCAATTTTTGAGCTCTTTGATTTTGTTATTGTATACTTATTATAAATTTATAGTTACAGTTAAGTTTCTGATAGCAATTTCAGGCATTCGGCTTGTGCTTGACATTGCTACCGATTCCTGTTTTCTACATTCACAGGACACTACACGGCTGAGTAATTTAAAACAAAATTCTGGAAGCCCAGTCAGCATCTACAAAACCTTCCAAATTATTTAATAATATTTTTTTTTGTAAACATCAATCCATAAGATTTAGTTTTTTGTAGATATTTTAGAATTCTTTTAGCATGATGCCAGTGAATTAAACTGAAGCACTTATCAAATTGGCCAACAGCTAACAGCGTGTGAAATGTGTGAGCGCGTTAATACTGATAAATATATCAAACTACCTATAAGTTTTTTGTTTCTGGCTAAAAGAGCGTTGCTGAAATTCCTTGTAAATATAATATATTTAGGTATTAGTAGGTAATATCTATATTCTCATATTTGTATTTTGTATATAGTGCCATAGTGGTAGGTTATCAATTTAACAGGTCGGTATGTGGCAACTGAATGAATGGGGTCGAATGGGGGTAAGTGTTGAGGAAATGGTGAGAATAAGATGTAAAGAGATGATAAGGGCAGAAGACCTAAGAAGTATTGATAAGTCGAGATATGTGGAATGTCTAAAGTTGTTGCTATGGGAGCATTGGCAGGGAGACTTTTTGCCAGACTATTTGAATA
>NW_020442412.1:996727-999184 GCF_000699045.2 Agrilus planipennis
TTTATGTTGGTTATCCTAAACTGTAGAACCTGCGTGTTTTTATTTATTGTTGTCTGATTTCATTTAACAATATTAAAATTACTATTAATATTCACTCGATTATTATTAATATTACAATTACTAATAATATTGATTATAATTCACTTAATTATTATTTTTTAATAAATTCATGGAGTTAAAAAAGATAATAGAAAATAAAATACACTATTTATATTAGAAAGAAATTAAATATTTATTGACTGATAATAATAAAAATGAACAATTACATAAAATGATAAAAAATGTATTTATATTATATAAATATAACTTTATATTACCGAAACTAATAAATAAATTATTTGGCTTTTTTTTCTTAAAAATTGTATCACTTTAGTAATGATATCTTTTCACCTTTATCAGTTCGAGACGATATAAATATGAGACGTTGCCAAGTCGAGTAAAGCGACGCAGTAGGTCAATTTTTTCGCTTAAGTGCAGAGGCGGGGCAAAAGAGTGTAGTGCTGGTCAACTAATTCTTACAGTACAACAGTACAAGTGGGTAATTTATATAAGGAAATCGTATTTGTAGGTTGAGAACCACTGGTCTTTGGGAACGTCCTTAAACCAATCTTCGAATTTCACCAAAACTAGAGCAACCTGCATCTCCAATACTTAGGTCTAATTCTACCCCACTTAATTCCTCTGTTTCTATTTCCAATATATCTTTAGCTAAGCCTTCCTGCCTGAAGTGTCCCACACCTGTGTCACCTATTTCTTATTGGCATCCATAACATCTTCTGTTCCTCTACCTCCATAGCACCCTCTCTTCCCCCAGCTCCTCATGTTTAACCTTTTATATCCATTATATAACATCCTCCTATACCACAACAAGTCATCAGCTACAGATATACTAGGTCTTAAACAAAACGAAACTAGGAAACCCTGGATAACAAATGAGATTGTAGGATTAATAGACGAAGGGGGGAAATACAAAAACAGGACAGACGAACAGGGTCAAAAAAGGTATAAAGCTATAAGGTGAGAAATAATTAGAAAGTGTAGGGCAGGTAAGGAACAGTGGATTGATAGGATGTGTAAAGAAGTAGAAGAAATGTTTGAAGTAGGTAAAACCGATGAGGCGTATAATATAATTAAAAGAAATTTTAGAGATGTAGCGATATAGTAGTAATATAATAAAAAATGAGACAGGGGTCGTTTTCATAGAAAATGAGGAGAAGGAATAGGTGGAAAGAATATCTAGAGAACCTTTACGCAGCGCTGAATTAGGAGATATATTAGAGAAGGCAGATAGTGTGGAGATAGAAGAGCTTGGTTATCTCATAATGATAGAAGAGTTCGATGTAGCATTAAAAAACTTAAAGAATAATAAGGCGCCAGGTGTAGATGGGATACGGGGGAAAATTCTAAAGCATGCAGGACAAGAGGTTAGAGATCGTATGTTTAAGCAAGTTAGTCACATTTACGAGACGGGGAAAGTCCCAGAGGATTATAAACGGAACGTAGTAGTAACATTACCTAAAAAGAGGGGCGCGGATAGGTGTGAGACATTTAGAATAATTAGCTTAACTTCCCATGCGTCAAAAATCTTAACTACAATTGTACAGAGGAAGATGGAGAAAACGGCGGCAGAACTATTAGGGGAAAATCAATTTGGGTTTAGAAGAAATAGAGGAACGCGGGAGGCCATTCTGGCTTTACGGGTAACAATAGAGAAAACGATAGAAAAAGGAAAGAGTGCGTACATAGGATTTGTAGATTAGAAAAAGCTTTTGACAATGTTGAATGGGACAAGATGCTAAATATACTAAAAATGTAGGGATGAGTTACAAACATAGAAGAGTGATACTTAGTTTGTATAAAGAGCAACAGGCAGTTATAGAGCCGGGACTGCAACGTAGAGATGTGAATATTAGGAAGGGAGTCAGATAGGGATGCACACTGTCACAGCTACTTTTTAATCCATACATCGAAGATCGCGATCAACATCATTAAAGACAGTAGAACTGTAGGGATAGATATACAGGGGCAAAACATTAGTATGCTTAGATTTAGAGATGTTAGATTAAATGGAAGCGGTACTGACAGATCAGTACTGTATGAAAATAAATAAAAGTAAAACTAAAATGCTGGTATGCAAGGGAAGAAAAAGTAGGGAAAGGGTGAATATAAGGATAGAAGGCAAAAACTTAAAAGAAGTGGCTGATTCTAGATATCTAGGAAGTCAGATAAGTTAGGACGGAAGGAGTAGTAAGGGTATAAGGCAGAGGATAGCGCAGGGTCGTGTCGCCTTTAATAAAAAGAAGTCCCTTCTATGCTCGCGAACGGTTAATTTAGAAATTCGAAAAAGGTTGTTAAAGGAGGGCGCGTTGTACGGGTGCGAAACATGGACAGTGGGCGCGGCGGAAAAGAAAAGGTTAGAAGCGTTCGAAATGTGGTGTTATAGGCGGATGATGAGGA
>NW_020442412.1:999757-1005970 GCF_000699045.2 Agrilus planipennis
TACTTTTTAAGAAAAAAGTCAATTCAAAAATCACGTTTTTCTTGTTTATTTTCGATTTTTCCATGCTTTAATATTGTCGGAGGTATTTTTAACCAACATGTAGAAGAAAAACGAGAAAAACATAGAAAAAGACCTTAAACTGTTTGTAAACAAAATTCCTGACACTTATGACTGTGCGCACAAATTTATTAATGGTGTACGTAATTTTTATTAATATACATTCAAAAATTAGGTCTGGTCCAAACTTTTCCACCTAAAAATCTAATTTGCTAGGACCATCCAGCGCTTATTTAATACTGAATTATCTGACTTCCTAAATACCGAAAAAGAGCGACTTCCTCTAGTTCTATGCCTCCTATTTTAGTATTAATTCTAACCCTACCTTTACATTCTTTACATACCAATTTTTGTTTTAGCTGGTACCAGTGCTGGCTGCAGCGATATTTTAAAATGTGGAATTACAATGAAATAATACAATCAAGACACAGTGAACGGATAATGTTTTATTAACTCGAACAATTAGATGGTATTTCCTTGCAGAAAAAAATTATTTAATTAACTCAATTTAAAAAAAAACAATTATTCATATTATACTATTACACATCAGTATTCGTAGATCTATTTTGATCTAGTGGAAATGACCCAGAATGTCCACAAATTTTGTTAAAAATAGAACTTGATACCAATATATATCGAAGATAGAATGACGTAAGTATTGGGAAGAATGGAAGTTCGAGTTTTCCTGAAATTAATAGCTACAATGATCGTAGTTAAGGAACTTCTTAGCTGCAATTGTGGATAATTGCGGAGATGCGGCATCTTTTCCGTTCTGCCAGAATTCTTCGAGTATACGTAATTGTCGCATCGCAAGCAATAACGGCGACTATTTTTTTTTATATTGCCTCCGAGGTAGACCCTTAAAAGTTAGAAAGGATTTTCTCGCAATTTCGAACTTGCTTGGCGTTTTGTTGAGTTATAGTGAACAGTTGTGTACCATTATATTTCATATTAAAAAAGAGTAATAGAATTTTTTAACTATTATACTTACCAAACATAATGAGATAAATAGGACATTAAATCACAAAATTCCACATAAAAAGGTTTAATTCAACTAAATCTAGTTTTGACACCAACAGTGTCGTCATCAGTCAGGCACCTCGGTTATCGAAACGCGTTTTACGCTTTTTAAACGTATTTATGAGGAATTTTAGTGTTCATTACTTTATTTACTGAAAACATTTATTAGAAAACCATTCTATACGTGGTAAATTGTTAAATATTGTTTTTACGCATCCGCCCTGAACGCATAACGCTAAGCAAAATGTTACTAAACATCATTCATGGTTTGACAGTCTCAGAATTAGTGATTTTTTTTTATTGAGAAGAAATTCCCTATTAAAACAATTTATCATAATTACAAAGCTGTTCCCTTTTCTATTTAATTCACGTATAAAAATGTTCATGCCTTTAAATCAACGCTATTCGATTCTTATTATCAATATGTATAACTGATGTCTCTTACAAAAAATATATCAAGTCAATTTTGTCAATTTAATTATAAGTGATTAGTAATCGCAGACGTTAGAAACAAATCCAAGAATTGTTATTGAAAATATTTGTTGTGCGATACAAATTTTAAGCCTTAATATAAGCTTTACACAATTTTCGCAAAGACTATTTCCACAAAAAGCTGTTTAACTGTAGGTATATATTTTCAAACTCCCATTTGAGGCATAGATACTTATAAAATTTAAACAATTACTTTTATAAAGTGAAACGGTGAAGTATCTTTTCTAGAGACATTATTTCTATATAAAATCCTTCCGAAATTTTTTATTTATCAATAACAGAAACCTACAAACTATATAAAAAAATTGATTTCCTTATGTTAATAAAATGTGAAGTAGTAAGAATTTTTGTTCATAATTAGCAAAATTTGGAAACTTAACAAATTAATAACACAGGCCTGCGATAAAAAAGTTTTTTGTATAAATTTATCTTAAGCATGCAAATGGTGGTCTATAATTTGCAAATATAAACTTTGTTTGAACGTATCACGTCACAGTTTTTTTGTATGTAGATTAATATATGTATATATATGTAGCTCTTTGAATCGGCAAATTTATTTGTTTTTTCACAAAATTCAATTTATAGTTTGTATTTCTGTTTAATACTCTCTGACTGAGCATTATATTGTCTTTTACTTTATTTTAGGTAGTCTCAAAGTAACTATAGTCATTTACACCGCCTGAAAAAAAATAGTTTATAGCGCGCCATTATTGAGAGAGATATATTATTAACGTGTAATAAAATATTGTGTTTCATTTATCTTTAACTATGGCTTCTGTAAAAACAATTCAAATGTATTTTTTTGCATTTGCGGACAATGCACAATAGTTAAGCAAAGATTGAGTATATCAGACTCTGTAAAAAATGCTTAATAAGCTTACTTCAGAATGCAGTTGTCACCAATATAAACACTGGGCTACGATAAAATATGCCGGTTACGTGTTGAAGTGTTAAGACAGTGGACTTATGGTAAATCAAAATCATTGTTATTCGGTATTTCTGTCCAAATTAGAATGCAATTAGAACTTGGAGTGAAAAATGTCATCAATACGAGTTTGAAAATAGAAACTATTGCTTCCACCACTTTATATTAAACTTGGTTTGATCAAACAGTTTGTAAAGGCATTTCGACTTGACCAACGGTGATTATTTCATGTTTAGATATCGAAGTCATGATTTATATAGGTTTTAAGCATATAAAAAAATCGTAAGGGCACAAAAAATTACTTTTTAAGAAAAAAGTCAATGCAAAAATTACGTTTTTCTTGTTTATTTTCGATTTTTCCATGCTTTAATATTGTCGGAGGTATTTTTAACCAACACCATCGAAAAGAGCATCGTTAAAACCTTAGAAACACTGGTTATCGAATATTTTTTGTCGCACTCATTACGTGGTAAGGGTTCAAATGGAAATGTGTTCTCTGAGCATTTATGGGTTAATGTGACGTGGTATAAACCATATGAATATCGTTTTCTATTACTTTTAAGACAATTACGACAACTATTAACAATTTAAGAAAAAAACTTCAAAAAAAAATTTCGCAGTCCTGTATAATTAAATAAATAAGATATAACTCTAGTAGCAAACTCTATTGTAACTAACAGTTCAAGTTTATGAATTTCTATAGTTATAAAAACGAAGCTAATAATTTTTAATGTTGTTACTCCATTACTAATCGAAACGCCCCTGTTATTTTTCTATAGCATCAATTTCTGTTAAATTTTTACAGTTTGATGCCTAAATCAGCCATTATACTCTGTTGCTGAGTTTGTGCCATAATAAAGTGAATAGACTGCTGTTCACTTTCCACTCTGTTTATTGACTGGGTGCCATCACAGCTACATTTAGCCCTTAAAAAGTATTTCACGTAATCTGTAATGCAACTCTATTGTATGCATACAACGACAGCGCAGGGAAAAAGTTTTAAAGAAAATTAATATTTATAGCAAAGTATACTCATACTTCCGCCCGTGCATTCATGTCGGTATTATTAAGAAAAATGGATGGAAATGCATACGCTATACGAATTCTTCATGTCACATGTTTTCGCATTCGCTGTTATTTCGAATTCATGTGCTTATTAGCTGCTTTTATGCTCGTTTCCGCTAAGGTACTGCTTTTTGCGCGGAAGTTGTTTTCAAAATAATTGTTGTCGTTATCCCTTAATTTAATTTGTTCATTTACATTTGGCGGTTCTTTTCCAAATAACATGCGAATAGGAAACTTATGTTCCTGCAGAATGCCAACTCATTAAATTTAATTTTAGTGCTTGTATCGTATTAGAAATTTCACCAAAAGGCCGCTACTCACGTAGAGACCAAGTTACGCGTTATTAAAGGCTCTAGTCGTCGAGGCCATGGTTTTTGACCAACGATAAAACAGAATTTTAAAATAGGGTGCTAAACGACGTTTATTTCATATTTTCCCCGCAATAATTACCTTCCCGCTTTGATAAAAGCTTTTAACGACCTCTCGCTAAAACATTTATGCCGTTATGGAGTATACGACTCATAAAACGGAAATAACATTACAAAAAGCTTTCATGTAAAAATTTCATAGTGCGAGTGTGTAGGCCTGTTTCCATTCGTTGTTTAACTCGTCCTTGTTGTCATTTTCAGCAGTAACGGCTTTTAAATTATTCAATCATTGTCAATATATTTTTAATGTTTATTGAAGGTTTATTTTTATTACCTATTAAAATGATACTGTATTCCGTCTAGTTTGTTTTTGTGAAATTAAAGGAATAACGAATACTGGTCAGCTGTTAATAATTAATTATTGTTATCAATGTGATGCTCTCTTCTTCACAAGGTACTCAAGGTTCTGCAAACTAGCCACACGCCACATTTATACACAAACAGTTAAACTGGCTGTCATCTGAAAATCTGAAGCTTGATGGTTATTTAAGGTAGTCAGGTAGTCACTAGCTGAGTTCAAATTTTCTACTGTAATATTCAAATACATATACACTTACTAGAGGTGAGTCTTCTGTTAATATTTTATTTTTTCTTTACCATAATACGTATGTAGGCACTAGTTGAACCTGTCCAAATATGGACAGATGGGGACCGCTGACCTTTGAAGAAGTTCACCACTTGTGCTAGCGAAATGTTAGGAAGCAACTCCAACACACGACGCCCTTTAGACTCGAATCAGAACAGCATCGGTTTACTTCACAAATGTTTATCAGGAATTCTATGACCTAATTTCGAATAACCATTACATCAGCGAACATTTAGCTGCAGACGCTACCGTCCATATAATTAGATCATAATGGTAAAGAAGATTAATTTTCATTTTAATTTTTTTGACATCCATACCTTCTATTCTACTCCCCGCGTGGATGTTTTTTTCACAGGCTATCCCTAGCTCCTATTCCCCCAACGATACCGAATTAAACTAAACCCCAGTCTTTATTTTTGTAATGTCAATGTAGTCGATTAAATAGCGCAGAATTGTAGTTCTGATAAGACACGGTTTCAGTATCCACTTTTCAGCATCAATGATGAAAGTTTACACTTTTGCACCATCAAAGGGTTGACACTGTTTCAGTATTTAAAGAGAAATGAAACTAGTGTTAGCCTTACAATATCAAGGGCTCCAACAGTAGTATTCCAAGCCCAGTGACATCTTTCGTTCAGGAGTTTTTTTTTCGTTTGTATCTTCCCTAGCAGAATTGCGGTGAAAAATGTCAATTAGAAAGATGGCCTTGTATAAGTTGAAATAAAAAAGACTATGCTGAAATAAACTAAATTCGTAACTTTTACACCTAGCAACTAAATTTTTTTTTATAAAACTGCACTTTCCGAATACAGGCAGCGTACCGCCACCTAGCGGACATTTACTACTATTGAAATACTTTAAGTGTCAGGGATGGCCCTAAAAAGGTATCTTAACCTATTTAACTGAGTCAAGGATGCAGTAACGATACATGATAGAGACGTGAAAATACATAAAAACGTTCAAGTTCCTCTTGGTTTTTGAGCGGTTTAGAATTATCAAGTAACGCTAGTAACTGGTGCAATTTTGACTTAAAATCGTTGATAACGTTCTAATCAGGTAAGCCTTCTTTTGTAGAATAAAGTGGACGTATACCGTTATTGAGAATTATGTCATATTCAAACTGTTCTAAATAGGTACCCTTAATTTATTGACAAACTCAAATTCTCAATTATTAACTTTTTAGATGTTTATCAACTATAGTGTAGTGTAAAAAAAGATGTACAAACTTCATCGGGGTTCTGTCATGGTCAGTCATCAGATTCCTTCTGAAGAAGCTAACCAAGATTAGTGAAATATTAAGGAAAAACAGCCGATAATGAAAAAGTTTCTACTGTAAGCAATGATCGTGAAAGCCTTCACTGACGGATATTTTAAAATATGTTCTGTTGCCCACCTGTTACTGCACAGCTGCTAATGACACACGTTCTGAGACGTGAAAATGTTAGTAGATATACGAGGGTGGATTGATAAGTTTCCGGCCTGACCAAGAAAAACAAGGTTTTTAAAAATTTTTTTTTTTATTTCTCAACATAATCTCCTCCAAGGCTGATACATTTCTCATAGCGGTGTTCCAGTCTATTAATGCCATCTCTATAGACTGATTCGTCAAGCTCCTCAAAATAACCATTTACAGCTTCGAT
>NW_020442412.1:1006988-1009366 GCF_000699045.2 Agrilus planipennis
AAAAAAAAATAATTGCAAGCTATTTTTTCAAATTTCAAAATTTAGTAATTTTTAAATGGCTGTAACTAGTCTTTTTGTAAAGATAATCATACTTTGTCTCAGAGTTTTGTAAAGCTCAAATACTCAACTTTGAGAATATGAAACGGTTTTTTGGAAAAAATTGCGTAAATTATGTATAAATTCAATTTAAAACAAAAAAGAATTTTTCCTATGTTAATTAAATGGGAAACTAAAATAAAAATAGCGACCCCTTAGATTTGAGCTATAGGGCTCATGTTTGGCGCGCATTTTTTTTACATCAAATAGAAACATTTGAGGGGGTAAGTTAGAAAAAAAATTAAAAATTTTGTTTGAAGCACCCTGGTATGTATACAATTCTCTAGTTTGGCTCGAAAAGTCGTTACTATTTAATAAAGGAACAATAACATCAAGATAAGCACCTCAAGTATATGTCAAGTACCCTTTAATAAATCAATGTCTATTTTCGCCTTTTTTAGAGGTTCGACGACTTTCAAAAGAATATATAAGCGGCGAAGTTGCTATACCCGTGGGTGTTGCTAGCTACATTTTTTGAGTATAATACTTTGGGCCAGTGTTGCCAATTCGAGGGATTTATCCCGATTCGAGGGATTTTTGACGTTCTCGAAGGATAAAGGAATTTTCCTTATTTTTGCGGGATTTTTTGTAATTTGCCATTTTCTGGTTGGTTTTGTTTGATTTTGTTGACCTGATATTATATTATAAAGGCGCTCATTTTTCTAATTGTAAACGTAAAATTTTGTCAGCTATAATCGTATAATGCTGTACGATGAAACGGTTAATATACCTACGACGGCGACGTGATCCCGACTGGTGCAGCCTGCAGGTACCTGCTCAAGTCCCTACGATAAATTGTCTTGAAATTTTTTGAAATAGTTTCCTTCATTGAATTTTTTTCTCTCTTTGAAATTACCAATCTTGATAAAAATGGGACATTTCCGATTATTATTTAGAAATGTATAGATTTCCTAGGAAATGTGTCTATTATAATTTATTTCACACATTTCCGGACGATTTTAGGAATTATTATATACATTTCCTAGGAATTGCATACAATGACAGATTTCGTACATTTCCGGTAACACATATATCATTACAAACCTTGCTCATTCGTAATACCATGTCGACAGCATCTACCTTCGTGGCTTATGTTCTTTAAATAGTTTAGGTTACTGATTTTCTGATCATTTTTGCTTAGGTAACCACCTACCTTTTATTTTTTTATTTCGGTGGTACGTTCAATCAATCAATTTTCTTTGCGAAAGTATATTCTCTTCTTTTACCGGTCTGATGACATAGCTTTTACTTGACTGTTTCAAACTAATTGAAAATCGTTATTATAAAAGCGGTCTTTCTTAATTAGTATGTAAATTAATAAATACATATAAATGAAGAAAGTTTTTAATTAAGAAGCGGCAGAAAAAACAGGTGGCTGATATGGTTTCCGTTTATTGTACAGTTTATCTATGGTATTCTTGATTTATGGAGTCTTAATTTAAATTCTTTAGAAAAATTTTTGTTGCAGACATTTCAAGCATATTTTAACTATCATATTTTACAATATACAAATAGAAATACATACGTATTGTTAAGGAACCCTATTTGTGATATGCCGACGCAGGGCATAAACATTTTCATATTTTATTATACCTTTAGTGTAAAGCTTATTGTTATTAGACTTAAATATATTTCCGAAATCTACGGTCACGTAGGCAAATTCGCAGAAGTACAAATGAAGGTTTATCCCATGGTTAGTATATTGTACATTGGTATTACTGTCAATAACCTCTCGTTATTGGGAGGGATAATTTGTCGTTTTCGGAATCTAGTGTACAAAATTTTAAGTTTGATAGAATAGTTCTTTTGTAGACTCGCTGAGAGTAACTAGACTTTCATAATACATTAATAAAAATCAATATTTATAATAAATTGGAATAAGTCGTAGTTGTAAGTTGTACAATAAATTCGTTATATTTACAACTCGGCGTTTCTATGGTCCTTCGAGTTATATATGTGGTACAATTGTACAAAAAGTTCGAATCAATAATTTGAATATTTCGAACGTAAAAAACAATAATATTTGTGAATAATTTCATTGTCATGCAGACAAAATGTACGTGATAAATTCAATAATTCCTGGTAGTATAAATGAGGTTTTTCTGTCACTAATACCTGGCTTATTGTTAGCTCTTTGATACCTGTTTCTAGAACTTTTCTATATCTGGTTGTACTCAACACCCTCTCGTATATGACGGAAATTCCTATATTTATCCACCACCATAATATCTTTCATTTAGACTCCACCCCCTTTCTTAGTGGTTCTCTAGTTTTTATGTAAA
>NW_020442412.1:1009613-1024880 GCF_000699045.2 Agrilus planipennis
GCAGTAAACGCCATCTGTAGCACGATGCTACATTTTAGGATTACGTATGCTCCAACAAGGTCCACTTATGTGGATATCTACTTGCTGAAAACGAATCCCGGCGTAGCCAACCTCAACGTAATAGGCACGTTAGCTTAATCGAACAAAATAATTCGAAGTGGTCTGTATTGTGTCGAAACTGCCAGACGCGAATCGCGATTTCGATCTTTTTGGATCTCGTCAGCGCATCGCAAACAGCTCCGACTGTATTAACTACTACCTAACTATAAATATTTATGTATATATTGCCCACCTGGTACAAATACTTTGAAGTTAGTAACGAAACACTTTTTATTTAAGTTCTGAACCATTTAAAATGGCGGCTTATGTCAATAATTGTAACTTGCCAAAATGGACGTACTCAGGGTAAATTTCAAATGGGTTCATTTATAGTAGATGGAAGAAAAATTATAATTCCATATTTAAAAACTTTAATACAGAAATATCGACCATAAAAAAAATGCAGCTTTCAAAATAAAATAAAATTATTAAACAATTATAAAACAGATAAATGTACCTGTCTGACCTTTTTGGGCCTTTGCCTTTTCGGTTGAAAAATTGATTTAATCTCTTCCTTTCCATAAATTATTAATAATATTATATTTCCATTCGCAGAAGCATAACCACTCGCTTGATTTGGAACCTTATTTGTTAATGTATTGTGAAAAGAAAATGAACACATTTGCAGTTCATCAAAAACCACTTGTTTTATAATTTTAACTAGAAAAAATCGGTTGTCTGTAAAGTCGGTTTACTGACGATAGTTGAACGTGACAACGTCATAAGAAAATACTGATGGAATGGTTTCATTTTTCAAAAGAAAATTTTAATTTTATTCGTTTGATAGATATTTTGTATGGATATAGAGAAGGAGGTAAATGGAAATGTATTATTGTATAGCAGCTGTCCACGCGGACGCATCGCTCACTCAAGTAGGAGAGAGACAGATGTCGAACGCTGCCGAACGCGGAGGCCGATTGTGCCTCTTTGTCGCTCGTTCCGCGCTATCGCTTGCACTTCAAGCCTTAGATGGAACGCCTCAGAGCGAGGTAACGCCGCGTGAGTCATATTGTTTTGTGCGTGAAGCCGGCTCCAACGAATTATAAGACGTTGTCACGTCTAAAACCGCCAACCGGTTACTTCAACTTCCACCAGTTTTTCTTCTTCCGATCGATCACCTTGATCATCACCTTGTAGTGCATAAATCCCCTCCAAACCTCACTAATACCGCTATCGTACAACAGATATCCGAATACACTTCTCTGTACCCTTAAAGTCCACAATAGTCTATACAGCTCAAAATGGATTGAAACCTCTCAGAGGGGTGCACTCAAACGAATTCCACTACACTGCTTTTTCGAAATATGGAAGATGCGCAGATAGTGCAAAGATTTTTGTTGAATTTCAGCTGTAAAGATTAATTCAATAAGGATTATTGTCCTTTAACATTGTCATAAATAAAATTCGGGTCGTCCTCCTTATTTCTGCGGAAATTAGTCATTCAACAAAGTAAACTTATAAATCTCCTGGAAGTTTTATTACTTCAGCCGCCACTTTATATGGCTCAGAGGTTATATAGGGTGTCCCAGTTATAATAATTAATATTTATACCACAGATTCCTACGGACATTTGGAACATAAAATGTTATAACACTTTTGACTTTTGAAACAAAATAAAAAATTATAAAATCATAACAATTTCGATGCCGGCCCTGCACAATCGCAAATTAATTACGATTGCCAGCTGATCGAAGAAAAATTCACCTTCAGTAGGTCGGAATCAGCTGGTTTTTGGGGTGATGTTATTGTTTATGTTTGGTATTAAGTTACGGAACAGCCGAAGAAAATGCACTCGCGTTAAGATCCATTAGATGACAAATACGTTAGAAAAACTATGTACCTATCACAATCGAAAATCCCATGATCGTAAACTGAAGTGGACCTAATGTAGTCCATGACGTCGAGTATTATATTATTTTAAATAGAAAAGAAATTTTAACAACTACGGAATAGTTAGAAGCGGCGCACAAACAACCCTCACCACCCAGCGTATGGTAAAATTTTGTAACATAACGTACTAGTGTACGAAAACAAATGTATGTGTTATGGTTGTAAAAGTTGAGACAAGATGCGACCTACTTTGACCATTCACATGTGTTAAACGTTACTTTTGCCTGGAAGGGCTGATTAACCCCACGTGGGGTAATACAAGGGTGTGTCCAGAAGGACCAATTTTGGTTGTTTTGTTTTAAATGTAAAAAGCTAGGTATTGATATAACCTCGTATAATTACACTGCTGGAAGTGACTCGAAAACAAGGAACATAATGTTGTAGATTCTAACAGGTTGTTCAGTTCGCTTTGGATTGTTGTGGAATTTACTTGTTTGTTAGTGTTAGTTTATTTATTTAGTGGTCATTTCATAAAAGACTATTACAATAAGGACAATTAGTAGTGTGATAGTGCATTCTAGTAGGGTTCTTATTCAACCGTCAGTTGGTGGTGAGTTACATTACCATTGCCTATCGGATAATTCGAAATATTCCCGGTATCTGGGCCAAAATTCGCAGCAACTGGGTACGTCGCTGTCAGTGTTGCATTGAAGCGAATGGCGGACAATTTAAACATTTTTTATAAAAGGTACGCATTTCTTTTTCACTTTTACCTTTTTTTTACAAGGTGGAAGTGCATTCGGCTTCTTCCCGGTAGGTACTTGTTACATCCACACTAGATCAGCTGAGCGACGTTAGTCGCCTAGATCCAGGCCCGTAATGAAACAAATTGTACGTTCAAATTTACAAAGACGATTTGCGAGCTCAATTGTCACTGGATTGAAAAATTGTATAACACTTTTTTTTTGTATTTTGTGTCAGGAAGCCATGTTTTTTTTTTAATTATTATAACTGGGACACCCTGTATATATTTATACATATAGAACGGAGAAGGAAGCCTGAAGAGTATCTTCTAGGACTACCACGTACACTTATATTTCATTAAAAGATTAATGTTAACTCAAAGCATTCCTATGGAAACCGAGAACAATAGCTGTTTCCATTGCTGCTCCTGTGCGTTACAAGGGCCATGCGAACAACATTAACCAAAGCTTAAGGAATTATGTTCTGCCAGTCTACTACTTAGTAAATGGTTGCAGCAACAACAGTTAGACTTATGTAATTTCATTGTTCACTGGTCAGAGAAGTCATAGGTTCATACGTTGGTTATATGATGTACGAGAAACGTTTTAAATGTCAGTAACAGCTCCTATCATTTTATATGTTTCGATCACGCAGAGATCAGGGTAAATAGACCGAATGTCTTCTCTTAGGGTTCAAACTTTAGTTTTTATTACTTTAAACAAAAGCCAAATAGGGCCTATATTTAATGCGTTTATACGTTATACAGCTGCAAACACATTTCGCCGTACCTAACAAAATTGCCTTCTGAATACTCCCACAAAACATCAATGCGATGCTTTTTTCAGTTTTTGAATAGGTATCTTAAAACGGCTAGGGAGACGTGCATCCACAAAGCATTCAAGTTTTTCGATGTAAGAATATTTTGTTGACTAACATATGTTTGGGATAGGTATTGTTCAGTTCATTTAACAATAATTGTTCATTTATGTTTAAATTAGGTGCAAGCGTTATGTATAAAATTTATGGAATGTATCATACGAATTGCTACCACCACCTCTTTGAACCTACGTAATCTTTAAACAAGCAACTGAATTTGTTTAAAGGATAAAACAATTTTGATGACAGTGCTGTAGTAACATAAGTTCCATAGCAAGTATTGACAAAACGGGCATTGTCATATAATCTAAGGCAGTAATAGTATTCTGCAAGAGTCAAAGTAGTTCTTGAAGCAATACAAATATAACATTAAAAACCAAAAATCTTTTGCGAAACTCAAAATGAAGTTTTAATTCTTTATGAATAAATTTATGTTCTTTATTCATGTCCGTGATAAAATTGGGTAGTAAGGATTTAGATAGATTATGTAATCAAAGAAATCTTCTGAATTTCGTTAAACGTTTCGCCACTTTATCTGTAGTTTCCTTATCAACTCATTTCAACCATTTCTTTTCGTTTAATAGTTATTAAAAACTTAACATGATAGAACCCCTTATACGCTCGTTTTATACCTACCCTAAGTCTATAAGGGTATCTATAATGGTTTGCCAAAGTCAATGAAACAAAGGTCACTTTACTCTTTCACTAAAATCCTGAATCATTTTAGAAGAGGATTTAGTATACAGGACCACATATTCACAATAAAACAAATTACTGAAAAGATTGTAAATCAAGACCTATAAGCATGTGTAGTATTTTTAGATAGGTAGAATCTTGTGGAATATGTTAAAACAAAGAAAAATTAGCTGAAAATTAATAGAAGCTATATAGACAGCATGTATAGATTATGTAGAAATGGCGTTAGAACGGGACATACCGTCACCGATGAGTTCATGACCGAGCAAGGATTAAGGCAAGGCAGTGTACTCAGTCCTCTTCTATTTATTATAATGATGTACGAAGTTATCAAAGAAACCAGACCGCGGATGAAAAAACTACGTTTTAAATATGGAAATCTACAAATTATAGAAATAATAGAGTGCGCTTTTACTGATGACCTAGCAAGAGTGAGCGCGATATGAAATTCATATCAGGAACTAAGCACTAAAAAGAATGAACATGAAAATCAACATAGACAAAACTAAAATAATACAAATCGGAAATAGTAGTACCAGATTAGGAGAAAATATTTATCGAAGAAAACAAAGATTTCGCAATTTTACTACTTTTATTAGACTATTTTCTGTCTAAGCAACACGTATACTTTTAATTAGTTATCAATTCACCACTATATGTCTACGCACATGGCTTCATTCGTCTGTAGGTACTGGAGAGTCTCGAGGACGACCAAATATCATGTCCATTCTTCTAGTTGTCTCATGGATGGTGAATCTATATGTCAGGAGGAATAATGGTATGTGTTGGTCCCAATCAGTTTGGTGTTCGTTGACGAAACTTCTTGAATTGGTCTCCAGAGTAGCGTTAAATCATTCAACCATTCCATGATACTGTGGATGCAGTTCAGTGATGTTCTTGAACAAAGCCGAATCGCAGTTCCTGCTTAAGTCAAAGTGCAATTCCATTGGTACTCCATATAGGATAATCCAGTCATTGATAAGTTTCTCAGCAAAGGTCTGTGCCTCCTGGTTTGGTATCGCATATTCTTCGAGCATCTTGCTCAAGTAATCCATGACTACTAAAATGTATCAGTTACCGCAGTCTCTCATTGGGAATGGTCCTGCCACGTTGACTGCTATTCCCTCAAATGGCACTCCCACATTGTACTGTTGCATTCGTTTACGACTCCTGGTCTTCGGTCTCTTACTGGCGGAACATGTCGGGCATTTTCTGCACCAGTCTTCCACATCGCTTCTACTTTCTGGCCTTCGTGACGCCGAAATGTCTTGTAAATACCACTTGGAGGTTGTTTTTGGTTCCATCTGGACTTTCCGATATTCATTTCAAAACTCCGTGGTCTAAGAAAAGGGAAGTCCACTGGGTCTAATACATTTTCGTTGTTTGACTAAGGTGGCTTACATCTGCTCACGATGGTCTTGAGGTTCCACTTTCTTTCCATCCCATTATTGGGCCAATATCTTTGTCCTACCTCTGGTCTTTGATTAATGCCTCATCTCTCCAGGATTGCTCAGGCTGAACGGTGGTTAGATTACAATAGATTGACGCAAGCTCTTACTTGTTCTCCACAGATAAACGATGTTTGCAGTTTCCGGATAGTGTATCTGCGTTGCCGTGTTATTTGCTAGCGTCGGCATCAACAATGTCTGGTTTACTGAACTGTGAGTAGGTCAAGATTGGGGCTCCAGAGAGTGTCCAGATCTTCAAACGCTTTCTGGCATTCGGGTATCCACTGAAATGAAGCTCATTTTCTGTAAATCTGTGTAGTGGTCGAGCTATATTGGCAAATTCTCGTATGAATCTTCGATAGTGTTATAACATGGCATATGTATTTTACTTATTATTTAAACAGGATGCATTTCTTGCGGCTGACAATTTCTTGAAGACTTCGGTATCCTTTTAGAGGTGGTCGTCGAAGGTTTTTCCTAGTATGATGATGTCTATTTCATTTCTTCCTGAACTGCATTCAACTGTTCTTGTCTTATTTTCATATCATCTTGTACTGATTCCATTCGCTGTTTGATTTCTATTAGCCCCATTTTCAGTTTTGTAAAACTATTTTTTTTTGAAATCTCATTTATCTTTTGAAGGAATAAATGCTTCTTTTTAAAATAATAATTTTTAACACAGTTAATATTTAAGTAGTATAACAAAAGATGTGATAGGTTATATTTTTCTTGGAACTCACACTGCAAATGCTAAGTGTGTTATTCGACATACAGACACGTGTTACAGTAACTCACATGAACGTGTAATTTGTTCTGAGTGTGTTAAATTGCTATAAATAAGCGTGTTCGTATGTTACTTCAACACGTGTAATATTTAGAAATCCGTGTTGAATGTATAACACACTTTTCGAACTCCGCAAAAGCAACACACATATTTTAAGAAAACGTGCTACAGCGATACGTGTAATAGTATTTAACACACTTCAAAGTATTCCACGTGTTAGAAGATTATAAAATTCATAAAATAACACGTGTTATACTTGAAAAATCTTATACTCTAAAAATACATATAAATAACCAAGTTTTCAAAACTAAATTTATCATTAGTTTAACTCTATTTGCTGATGATTCAGAAATGGTACATACTTAATGCCCATGTAATCAAAAAAAGATAATTCCTGTGGGAAATTTAATGTTTCAACATCAATTACAGATTTTTCATTATTCAAAAATGTACTAATTTTATATGCATTTAATTTTGAATTATAATTTTCAGTTGTATATAATGAAACCAAAAGTAACTTTCCTAGACTAAAATTTTCAGTCTTTCAGCGCCTCTGAGAGCGTCTCTCACAGTCTTTCACAATCTCTCAGTTATTGCCTAGGTGTTTTTATGGATCTCTTACAGTCTCTGTATGAGAGACTCGAACGATAAAATTGTTAATTCAGAGATTCGAGTCTTTCACAGAGAGACTGAATGGCTAAAACTGAAAAATTGAGAGACTCGAGTCTTGTAGAAAGACTGGGAAATATGTTGAATGTCCAAATATTTCTATTACAGGATAGTTATATTTTTCTTTCCTAAAATCATTACCTTTTTTTACCTATATTATATGTGTATATTATTTGCACGTGTGTTAAGCGATTGTCGGCATCCGCTTTCAAGTATTGCGCCGCCTATAAAAACTTGTTTGTCGGTAGTAGCGGCCGACATTCGTAAAATGGATGAATCTACGTATAAGAATTTGTAAGACTTTTAGTCATTTGAATCTTCTGTTCCAACCAGTGTAGACGCTTTTGTTAAATAAAATACAGTCAAAAACAGCAGCACTTTTTAAACAATAAAAAGGAGCACGCACACATCCTATTGGACTTTTCTTATCATTTTGACGTTTTCTTAGTTTTTAAGGCTTACGTCTTAAGGAAAAATTTATTCATAGCAATAAACATCCGAATTTCCCATTATAAAACCTTTTCGCGACATGTGTTTTGACTTACCCAGAACAAAACTTTTAGTCCGAGTAAAAATGCATTCTGGGTACACATTAGTTCGTTTCGAATCTTCGTTCGAGAGTGTTGTGATCAAACAGTGTTTCTAGTTGTTACACAATGTCGAACAAATATGTTTTAATTTTTTGGCCTGGAACACAGGAAAGCTCTATCTAAAGAAGAGGATATTTGCGGAGAAAGGAACTTACGATGTGAATGATATTGTGGATGTTCTCTGGAAAGATAATAAAACTCATGAAGGAAGAATATTATGCTTAAGCGGTAAGTATTATTCAAATTGTTACTAAAACATTGTATAACATACTAATACATTGGAATATCGAATTTCAGAACCCTTCGACGAAAGGAAGTAAATCTGGTATTTTAACTACGTTAACATATTGGGAAATATATCTTTTTTAATTTTAATTTCAGGTAGAATTTATCAAAGGGTCTAATATTTGGATCTCATTGGCAGATCTTGAATTTATTACGGATTTGACGAGAAACGACCCAAATGAAATGGTCCGAAAACTTCTTAAGCATTTTATCGAAGAATAAGTTTTATCAAAATCGTGTAATAAATAAAGTAATAAATCGTCATATAATTTTATAAAATATTTTTTACAGACTGGACGAAAAATCAGGATCTTTCTATGAAAGACTCGAGTCTCTCGTTCAGAGACTGGACGCAGAATGAGGATCTCTCTATGAGCGACTCGAGTCTCTCGTTCAGAAACGCTAAAGTTTTTTTGACAGTCTCTCTCAGCGACACCACAGAGACTCGAGTCTCGCTTTCAGAGACTCTGAGAGACTGAAAATTTTTATCTCGGGTTTCTATTATTATAAATATATATATTTTCAATTTCCCCGAACATTGGCATTATCATATTCATTGCATTCCAATAGTACTATGCTATTTGGTTGGTAGGATGTACCAAAAATTACAACCTTAGGTTTATAATTGAAAATTAATGAATACGTACTATTTTACAGTAATTTTTATTAATTTATATTTAAAGTAATTTTCCACGTTTTATAAAACGTGTTTCCTCAACACGTGTTATACGTGTCTGTACAAATTATAACACGCTTCCAAAGTTCCTATTTTATACCAAACACGTGTTAACAAAACACATTTACTGCGTGTTACATAATCACACTTTAGCGTGTTTTAAAATGTCACACCTTGAAGTGCGTTTAAAATGACTACATCGAAAAAACGCGTAAATGTGTGACAATGTAACACACTTAGCATTTGCAGTGCACTTCTGAGATATTAAAAGTTATTACCCTAAGGAGTTGCTGACCGAGGTATTTTCTAACAAAAATCTAATTTATTTGTCTTGTAAAAAGTGTTTTTTTTAACTTCTTGTATGATGTTGTCAAGGTTAGTATTTTTACATAAGTACAAAGTCAAGTACATATTCCAGTACATCAGTGGTACCTTAGTTTTTTTAAAAATTGTCGTATTGCTTTTCATTAATGAATTGAAATGTTTGAATAATTTTATTTTTTAATTTCAAATTCGAATCCCAATTCTAGCAGGGAGCCTGAATTATGAATTAGAAAAGCCTGGCTAACTTTAAGAATATATTTTGGAACTCACTTAACTTACGTGATAATAGTACAACGGATGTATTGAATGCTTTTCCTTATAAAGTTTCCACTTCGCCCTTGTGTTACACACTGAAAACAATCAAGTCAAATCAGGGTTATAAAGCTTCTATTAACACAGATACTTCGCCTTCTTTTGAGAAATTTTTAATTGGTAATGAGACCTATTACATTGCACTGAATTATTTTAAACATGAATAGTTACAAACCACGTAACGAACAAATAAACTTGGCAATTAAATTAACACTACGTGCACCTTGATAAAGAAAAAGTCTAGTAAAAAGTGTTACATAAAAACAAACGGTAAGCGGATACAGAGGGTGCACAGTGTTAGTTTGTAATTAGTAGCTAGCTGATTTGAGCGTCTGTATATTTAGTGCTCTTGAGTTGTAAATTAGTTTTTAGAGTAAATTTGTCGTGTATGTTGTAGTAGTTCTTAATTAATAAGTTATGTTCTAAGTTCGACCGAGAATTCCTAGCTTTATTACCCCTCTAGGATAATTTTCCTTATAGTTTCTGTAACAAGCTCTATTGAACCATAATCTAACTGACGGACCAGAAACACAAATAATAGTACAAAAAATGTACAGTGAGATTGACACTAATAATAAATATAGAATGAAGATGCTACGTATAATTGAGTGCAAAACATTCGCTGTTGTTTCACATAAATAAAAGTATCTTTGCCCCTAGAAAAGCTTGATATTCTATTGTATTAATTTGATCGACGGAACTTGATCCTTGACGAAGCTGCTGTACAAACTAGAGTGAATGAATCATAAGTTCAACCATAATAATGGGGTTCTTAAAGAGAAACCTGACTAAGACAAGTCCCTGGATGGCAGCAGCTCTTTCAGTACTCATAATGGCAGAGATCATAGGGTCGGCAGGGCATTCTGATGCACAACCTACTCGTACAACTCTACAAACTAAATGATGGCGTCCTCTGGTAAAGTACTCCGGACGTGGACGTAAAGTAGTACCCCATTTGGATGTCCGGGCGGAGACTACCTCGAGGGAGGTCATCAAGTGCAATAGGGGAAGGTGCAATATTTCACAAGCCAGAGCGTGGAACGTCAGAACAATGAGACAAGTAGGAGAAAAAGTCCTTGGTCAGAAGTGGAGATTTTAACTTAACCGTCGCGAATGCTTTATTCAACCATCACTTTACAGACGCTATACGTGGAAGATGTCACTTAGATTATATACTTGTTAAGTAAAGATTTAATAATCAAGTTAATAACTGTAGAAGTTATCCAGGAGCAGATATAGATAGCGATCATAATGTAGTAGTGATGAAGACCAACCTTAAATTGAAGATTCTAAAAAAGAGGGAAGGTAGGAGACGTTTGACTTAGAAAAGCTAAAATGTAACGAAACGTATAAGAGGCTAAGTATGAGGACAAACGAAATACTAAAGGAGACGGGAGCAACAAATGACAGAGATATAGAGACAGAAAATAGAATATTAAAACGTGTCTCAAGTCCGCAGCAACAGATATATTAGGTCATAAACTAGATAAATGTAGGAAACCCTGGATAACAAACGAGATTGTAGGACTAATAGAAGAAAGGCGGAAATACAAAAAGAGCACAGAAGAAGGAAGGCAAAAAGGAAATAAACTACTAAAATGGAAAATAATTAGGAAGTGTAGGGCAGCTAAGGAAACGTGGATTAATATGAATGTAAAGAAGTAGAAAATAGTTTGAAGTAGGTAAAACGGACAAGACTTATAATATAATTAAAAAGAATTTTAGAGAAGTGGGGTACAGCAGTAATAATATAACAAATGAGGCAGGAGTCATTTTGAAAGAAAATAAGGAAAAGGTAGACAGGTGGAAAGAATACTTGGAGAACTTATACGTAGGTCATGAGTTAGTTGATACATAATGGAAGAAAGATAGTGTGGAGGTAGGTGAGGTAGGTTATTCCATAATGACAGAAGCATTTAAAAACTTAAATAATAGTAAGACGCCAGGTGTATACGTGATAGGGGCTGACATTCCAGAACAGCAGCACAAGAGGTTAGAGATCGTATGTTTAGGCCAGCAATATTAGCATCTAGCGAGGAGGAGTTAGCTTTAAATAAAATTGAAGCGGTATTGAGGAAACAGTATTGTATGAAAATAAATAAAACTAAAACTATATACTCATATGCAAGGGAAAAAAGGTAGGGAAAGGGCGAATATAGGAGACGAAAGGAGTAGTAGGAGTATAAAACAGAGGATAGCGCTGGGCCGAGTTATCTTCAATAGAAGTCACTTCTATGCACGCGAAAGGTCAATTTAGAAATTCGGAGAAGATTGTTAAAGGTGTATGTTTGGAGAGCGATGCTGTATGGGTGCGAAACATCCCAGGTAGAAAATTGTCTTAGTCAGACAAGTTTGAAACTTCAAACTAGCTTTATTTTAGCCTAGCATCCAAGATTCGTTTCGCAAGCTTAGTTTTAGGTTGTTGTTAGAATGAAAAACATTACAAGACTTTGAAGTGTAGGTAACCTTAAAATATATCTCCCTGTTAGCTTGTTTTCTACGCGAATTTTGAGACTTGTTTTTAATATGAAATCATAATCTGGCGAAAACAATATTGGATAGTAATCATAAAAGGAAATTAGCTTTAACACGTCTGAGATTACAAAAATGTCGGGTAATGAAAAAATTAAAAATTCAGTTCACCCAGTAGAATATGAGAATTATTCTTATTCAAGATCATCAAATGTAAATGTAGTTGGGAGTGATAATTTAAGAGTGAAATCGAAAGTAATGAAAATAGATTTAAATTTTTCAGAAAATAGTTCAGTACACCGTTATGCGTTGCCTCTATTACATTAACATAATTTAATTAAAATTAACAGTTCTAATAAATTAAAATTGAATATATTTTAGAACATTCACTTTTATTTAATTATTAATTTACGCATATATATAATTTTTACATTTAAGCGTAAAAAAATTTTTACAAAAAAGGTACTTTTTGCATCACTAAGCTTGCAAAATATCTTACAATGTTCTACACTTGTTATAACTTTGAATTTANTAGTAATAAAAGTATATTAATTTTATTCTACTACCTATTTTATATACTACCACTTAATTTTAATAACAGCGCCATCTGCTTGCTCAGCACAACCCAGCGGTCATTCAACTGGGTGTTATACCTTTATTACTTTCTTCGACATTGTGGTTAAATATTTAACATTTGAGGCTTTAAATGTAGCAGTTAAAATAACATTGAAAAAATATATAAAATATTGAGTGCATTTTCTATATAACATCGATTGTTTACATCGGTTAAGATATTGTACATTAAAATTGTTGTAAAAACCACCGACAAGACATCAACATTTAGCCTTTTTTTTACTGAACATACCTAACCTGTACATTCTTAAAATAAGATTTATTTTTTATCTTGTAGTTAGCTAAATTGTCATTGTTTATGCAAGCTAAAATCGTAAGCTCACTGTTAGCGTTCTAAAGCGTTACCAACTAACCTTCTACCATCCTTACTTAGGTAGCTAGTTTGAAGCTAACGCTTACAAAATTACCATAATGCAAGCTAATTTCATTGACCACTTTCTACCTGGGATGGGCGGTGTTCGCGGGGAAAGGAAAATGTTAGAAGCGTTCAAAATGTGGTGCTGCATAACGGGGATACCGTGGATAGAGAAGTTTAAAAATGAAGAGGTATTAGAAAGGATAAGATAACAGAGGACTATGAAAATCAATATGAAATAGGCGGGATATGTTAGTAGGACACCTTCTCAGGCATGAAGAGCTTGCTAGAGACATATTAGCGGCAGAAACAGGAGTTAAGAGGAGTAGAGGTAGACACAGGTTAGATTACTTTTCGCAAATAATTCTAGTTTTAGGGAAATGCGGAGATTAGCTCAGGTTAGGAGTGGAGGTGCGTGTTCAACTTGTCGTAGGACTAAGAACCTTATAATTATGAGTTTTATGTACTTTTTTTTATACGAATAACCATTTTTAGTACTCATAATGACATTATAAATAATGGAAATGCAAGGAATAAGCAAATGTAGAAATTAGAATAATATCATTATCAAATTAGATTACACAACAGAAGCTGGATTAGGAACGTAAAGTTTCGAAATGGCTTTACCAATTCGTTTGCGGAATGTTGTTCGAGCAGAAGTAGATAATTTCTGTTTGATCACTTATTTAGGTATCAAAATGAGAAGTTTGCTGGTTCCAGGCAATCATTATTTGTTAGTGCTTTAAATTTGTAAAATAGAAATGTTCCAGCAATGTGTATGCCTATTATTTCAATTGACCAAATCATAAGCTGCATTCTTAATAAATTTGCAGATCCAAAAGTTGCTGTTACTGTGGCGGTAATTTAGGCCTCGATCTGCACCGAGTCGCACAAAAATATCCGGCGTATTGCTTATATCGCTTGTAGCGGTCATCACACTATCATCAGCGTTTGATATATACGTTGTTTCATACAACACCATACAAGGAAATCAAACGAATTCAGATGAGGGTATATGACCCGTACGTAATATATTCAGCGTCTAGGAAAATATTCGTCTATCAACTTAACTTATGCAATAGTACCCTGCACTGACCTATGACACTGACACACTAATGAATTCGACTATCTGCATACATACGTAACACAAGCGTACACCGTTAAAAGCACAATGGATAGGCTAGCTGTAAATATAAGCATCGTCAATCACAATTAATATAATTTGACAAATAATAAAAACAAAACATGAACATCGACACGGATGCTATTAAATAGCATCTGAGCCAATTCGGCGTTTTAATACTTTAAATACACTTCTCCTGCAAGCTTACTATTTATTTCAGAAACACCCTGTATACATTAAAAATTTCACAAGTATATATGTACACAAAATAAGATATAAATCCTATTTATTAGTGGAGCTATTCTTGTCGGTGCTCAGTTAAAATATAAAACTGTGTTGATGTTAAATAGCCTACTTCGTATTTAATATAATAATCCCTCAGCTTTCGCACGGAATTATTAAGCGTAGGTGTAGTCCGTTAGCTTCCAGTTTTTGCTTCCGCTCTTATAAATTGATATTTATTTCTTCCTTGATTAACTTTCTCGGAAGGGGTTCTCTTAATGATTAGAAACAATGAAATATAAGTCAGGAGGCTATTCCTGAGTTGTGAACGGATGAGGGTGATAAACTAATGTTATACTTCTTCCGACGTTTTATCCAAGCCACCTTGCTAGCAGGGCTCCGTTATAATAATCGTCCCCCAGGGATCTGGGCGCGATAATACATATTTCAAAGAAATTACTTTTCGTTTTGAGAAAGTGAGATTTCTGTCGCATTTATTATCTGTTCGAGCGATGCGCGAGAACCGACAGTGTTGTACGAGCCGCGTGTATGAAAGAAGCGCTTAAAGCAAACGAATGGATATTTAGAGACTAGAAAGTCAATATTGCCTGACAACTGTGATTTATAGAATGGTATTAAAAGGAAAATTACTTACAACCAAGACAAAAAATGTCCTGAAAGGGCCAATAGTTTTTTAATATAGTAGACAGCTTCTTTCAAACTTCCATATTTCACTGAGTTATTTAAGGTGCCTATTGAAATTTTACATCCCGATACATAGCATAATTATTACCAAGCTACACGTATTATGCAGTAAAGCATAAAATATGTACATTTGTGTATGCATACGCGATAGTATCAAAAGTTCATTAATTTTAAAAAAAAAATCGGTTGTCTGTAAAGTTGGTTTACTGACGATAGTTGAACGTGACAACGTCATAAGAAAATACTGATGGAATGGTTTCATTTTTCAGAAGAAAATTTTAATTTTATTTGTTTGATAGATATTTTGTATGGATATAGAGAAGGAGGTAAATGGAAATGTATTATTGTATAGCAGCTGTCCACGCGGACGCATCGCTCACTCAAGTAGGAGAGAGACAGATGTCGAACGCTGCCGAACGCGGAG
>NW_020442412.1:1025181-1032675 GCF_000699045.2 Agrilus planipennis
CCTCAAGTTTTTAAAATTACCAAGAGAGGGGTCACTCCAAACCTAGAATTTATCTACTATATTCATGTATATACATATATAAGACATGTCACTTAATTTTATTTTTTCCTTTTTAGTTCACGTTTTTTTAAATAAAAGCTTGTTTTTAAAAATGTTTTTTTATTTTTATTCTTTTATTGTATCCTTTTTAGTCTCAAAGGTTTATTATTAAAATCATTTATTTTCATTGTAGCATTTTTATTTTTTAGACCATTAACTTTATTACACCTTTTACATTATTTACACCATTAACATAGTTTAGACTATTTAATATTATTGACATTATTTACACACACGTATCTATTAACAAAAGTAAGTGGTGCAATATAGAAAATACACTCATAAACATATACATATGTCATGCTTGGTAGACAAGAGTGGTGAGGCTACGAAGCACCACACAAAGAGGAGACGAAGATAATAGGAAACACTGTAGGTGTATATGTTTATCTATTTTTATTGTCGTATTTTTGTTCCGTCGAGTTTCAAATCTTGATAACATCATAATATTGCATTGTCATGAGACGTACATAAGTATGTCAAATTTCAGCTCAATCGGGTAACCAGAAGTGGTCGAAAAATGGTTTGCATGGTTTGACGCAGACAACTTACATACGCACATTGCAAGTTAAATAAAAGCTTTTAAAAAGAACTGTAAAAACTTTCTTAAATATTTTCCTTACGACATACACTGAAAGAAAAGAGTTTTATTAAGGAGTCTAGTCTTGGTCCTCTCTAAAACAATAATGGTATCATTCATATATATCAAGCTCTGCAACTTTCTAATATTAACTGCTATTAATATTAGTAGAGTGGGTCCATACCTACAAGCAAGTCCAGAATAATTACAGTCGCCTTCAATC
Source organism: Agrilus planipennis (assembly GCF_000699045.2). Lineage (NCBI taxonomy): Eukaryota > Metazoa > Arthropoda > Insecta > Coleoptera > Buprestidae > Agrilus > Agrilus planipennis. The sequence continues at coordinate 1,026,084 of NW_020442412.1, forward strand.
GAACAAAGGGCCTTGCTGGGTAAGATGGTAAAAAGTGCCCTTAGCCCTTTCGAAAATCGATTTTAACCATTCTGTAAGGAATAATAAAAAAGGCTCTGTCAAATTTTTAGTCCTCTACGCGATCACGTGACCATTCGTAATTTTCCGTTATTTGAGTGTCTCAGTCGTTTTTTAAAAAATAAAAAGCAAAATTAAAAGTAATTGAAGCACGAAACTGTAAGAAATTTTTTTAAAAGTTTTTGCGTCAATTTCAAATTTTTAGAAGCGATCAAAGATTTTAAATGGCTGTGAACAAAGAACTAGGGCCTACTCAAACATAAAAAATGTTTTGTATTTTAACCTTATAAATTGCCCTGCTTTTTTTTCAGATTTTTAAAATTGGTTAAACGTGGAAAAAAATTAAAAACGTATTTTTTGACATTTTTTATTTTGTTTTCGCTCATAAGTAGATAAAATTATACTAAAAGATATATGTATCTACCTAATCAACGGAAATGCTATTTTCAGGTTCTGTGATTTTCTGGAACAATGGAAAGTGGATCACGAAATGAAGAATTTGTATAATATATTTGTACACAATAATAATGAATTGGCCGCCGTTAAAACTGTTATGACCTCATGTATACCCTCTATTAATTGATATTTTACTCAGAAATAGGCATAACCATGTTTTTTGCCTAAATCAGGGGAGGCCAACTCAAATGATCTTGTAGGCCACATTGGAAATAAATCAAATAAACTCTGCGGTCACTTTTAAAATTATGTACTTATCTATCTTCATATTACGCCTATGGACCCACTATAGACAATTTCAACTCAACAACTCATACCTGTAAACTCATTAATAAAGAAGTAGCGGTAGGCCTACGAGATGATTAGGTCAAGGCAGGAAAAGCTGGAGGTACGTGCCCAAACAGTCTGAGGACTAAGGACCTTATGATGATGATAATTGGTTTTGACTACTTCAGCCACTATAAGCATCATCATAATCATCATCATTTTTATTATTACCTACAGCATGGATTTTTTACCATCTTAACCGGCAAGGCCCTTTAGGTAATTATAACACGAGAACAAAAATTATTAAGTATACAATGTACATATAAAACTGTGGGTATGGGTATAGGTGCAAATTGGAGGATGTCAACAAGAGATTGAAGCTTTGGTTGCCGACTGCAAGGCACCAACGTGACGTACGATTTTGAAAGGAAGTGTGTTCATTGCCAGAGACACACGTCATACCATTTATTGGATCCAACTAAAGCCTCCACCCATCACACCGGCCACATTTATCGAAGAACCAGTAACACATCGTTTTCCTGCGGAATACCAGAACCGATTGATAGAAGACAAATGGTATTTAGGAAGCCTACTACCCCAACAAAAACCGCTCCACACATCATTACTCTTTCAAGAAACGAACACTTTTGTCAGTATTCCCAGGAGAAGAAGAAACTAATTCAGGCCCAAGTCGAAGAGATGCTTACTGACAAGATCATTGAGCCAAGCCAATCCCCTTACAATTCTCCTGTTATGATAGTGAACATAAGGAGCGGTGATCTAAGATTCTGCGTGGATTTCCGGCGTTTAAATAGTATTACACACGATAAAGTTTCACCTTTTCTAGTGATTCACAAAACTCTCAAGGCAATAGGAAAGTCAATAATATTTTCAAGAATAGACTTAAAATCCGGCTATTGGCAAATCCCTATGGATCCCGAGTTTCGGTCACTTCCAACATTTACCGTCCCACATCGAGGAAAATTCCATTTTCGGGTAATGCCTTTCGGGCTAAAGGGAACTTTCGCCACTTTCCAGCGGACTATGGGACAAGAAGTGCTGACAGGATATCTCAGGAAGTTTTGTCCGGTCTACCTGGATGATATCATCGTTTCTCTAGTTCATGGGAAAAATATTTTAAGCCTCTGCGACGTGTGTTGAAAAGGTTTCAGTAGTATAACGATAAGTGCGTTTTTAGTTCCTAACGCCTGATGTTGATGAAGCACAAAGGTACCACTGATAGGGCCTGTATTTGAAACCACAAATAATTTGCACCTTATGATCGAGATTCTGTTTCATAATTTCGATCCAATAGCCTTCGCCTATTCGCTTTGAGAGCTTTCAAACCTTGACACACCAATATGTTTTTCTTTATTTCCATATGAATTTGTTAAAGAAACATCTTATTTTTATTTCCGAGTATCTAAGGCAGGCAATAATTTACTGTTCCAGTGAAGAGCTACAAAATCTGATGTCTTGTTTCGCTTTTGTATAGCTTTCGCGAGTTTTTTTTTTCATTTTCTCGTATGAATTCTATGAACTAAGGACTTACTTATCGAAAATTCATTCGTATGATATCCAGGCGCCTCAATAATAGCTTCACTAATCAACACATCATCTCTAATTGACATCTACATAATCGGTGCTGCAAATTTTGAAGTGATTTCCCCATCGGAGTTTTAGTTGTTCCAAGTTAAAGAAATTAACAATAAATATTCAAATACATTAGGCTTTATGGTGAATATTATCTATGGGAATTTTAATTCAAGTCATGTAGAAATCAAACCTTAAAAAGTAAAATGTCAGTACTTTATTGAAAGGTATAAATACTGCATCCTCTGAAAATCATTACATTACATTAAGATATTCATTTTCAGTTAGTATACATTTTATATATCTTCTTTGACATAAAAGGAAAGGGGACAACAGTACTTTATCCTTCAATTTTACATTTAATACGTTTGAATAACCAAAATACTAGTAAAGTATAAATCGCAATCTTTCTGCATTGTTTCATGAAAACGTCGAAACAAACAATTATATTTTGACGGATTACAGCAAAAACATCTTTATTTACAGTGGAACTGCTTCAACTACTGCAATTATGTAAGTGACTTGTATATTGATATAAATTTCTCTACTGCAGTAAGAAAGACAAACATTAATTTCAAAATAGGGAAGCCCATGAGTTGCTCTAAAGGGCCACAAAATCTGCAAGGCTAAACAGGGACTCTAAGGGCGTTTCTATTCTGCATGATTTATCGTCTTGGTCGGAAATTGAATTCCATTTAATATTTTTTTTTCAGCAGGTAACACCGGGCATATGCCCCTCTGTAATAACTTAGTATGCAAATTCGCGGCCGGCAGTTCTCGTGTTTTGTCCTTTGTCATGTCGGCCTCCATGCTTTCCTATAAAATGAAGTGGGTCGTTATTTAATCGAAAGCTTGTCTGCCAGTTTTTGGTCAATCCCCTTGTAGCCAAACAGTTGAAGAAACAATTCATAGTCAAGAACAACTAAACTCGTACAGACTATGATGTAATCATCCCAGATAGAATTAAAGACGTACGTTAGTATAGAGGTTATTGTACTTTTTAGTTCCACAGTGGTAGGTATGTAATATTATAATGATAGCTTGACATTATTCGAAATAATTATATCGAAAAGTTAACTCAGAAATGTAAAGGGTCATTAAAGTTTAAAATAAAAAACTGCACCAATGACACTACATGAAATAATCTATTCTCATTAAACTAACATTCGATAATGCAAATTTTGTGAAACATATTTGAAACATTTCTAAAAACCTCGTTTATTTCAAACACTTCACATCATTGTTTCGGTCATTTGCAATTAATATCAATAGTGACAATTAACAATTATAATTGTTACTCTTGATAACGTCCACAAACAATCGAAACAATATTAGGCAAAGCCAAGGACCCGGGGGTTGATTTCTTCTAGAGCGTGACTGCAGCAACAATTTTTTCTCATCAGTTTTGAGGTTATCTGTAGTGGTAAAATATTAATTCACTTTATTGTACTGACAAGTTCTTCTAATATCCCCATTGATAATAATAATTACACATTGGTTCGACGATTCTGACACCTACGTACATAGGCAAGATCGTCGATGTTGTTGCTATCACCTCTCGTAGCTCAGCGGCAGAGCAATGGTGCCTAAAGCCAGGAACCCGGGTTCGATTTTAGGTGGAGGTGTGAAAGCAGCAACAATCTTTCCTCATTAATTTGAGGTTATCTGTAGTGATAAAATAAATAATAATAATGAGGGTCTAGTCAGAGACATATTAGAGGCAGAGACAGGAGTAAAGAGGAATAGAAGTAGACCTAGATTAGGTTACTGTTAGCAAATAGTTAAAGATGTCGAATGTTCTAGTATTAGGGAAATGTGAAGATAAGCTCAAGATAGGAAGGAGTGTCCAACCAGTCTTAGGACCGACGATCTTATGATGATGATGATTTCTTAAATTGAGTTATTTCCAATCTGTAGCACCTTACTAACGACTACACCATTTACTTAATATAAAACTGCCTAACAAATTAGTGAAAAGTCATGAACTTCTATATATTGCGTTGATGTGAGGACTCAAGAGGATAAGTCCAGTTTTTAATGTCTATTTTGTATGGGTAACCCAATTAGGGCCGTTAAATATTTCCCGATTTCAGCCAAAATATATAACTCTATTTGGGTCAATTTAGGCAGCTTCATCAATCAGGGCCACTGTCGAACATTAATAAAAATACTGGCATGACATATGAACAGAAACATCAAAAGCATGACGTTAACTAGAGCAAAGGCTAGGTCTGTAACCAAAAAATATCAAAACAAAAGAAACAACCATTGAACTGCAACTCAAACAGCAACGATACAGCTACACGTACATATGCAGATTGGAGTCGGACAGACGGAACGAAATTTTATTTCGTAATCGACTCGCGGTCATAGAGTAGTATCAATAATGATTTCCTTTGAGGAAGAATTCATTGTGAATTTTAGATGAAGTACAGCACTAAAAGCGTAGGTTTTATCCTTGTACGTCATTTTAGATAATAAGAAGCAATAGCGGCTAGTGTCTGTAAATTCAATGATCTAGACTCAGTTGGATTAGGAAATACATACAATTGAAATAAAAATGCAAGCCGTGGTTATCTCTATGGTCAGGACCCAAAATAGCAAATGATAATACTCACGTATTTGGTGCCTTAGATAAAAGACTTCATTGTAATAGGTACATGAAAAAGTTGTGACCCGTGTCACACATCAGCACTGACACGTACCTACGAGCGGGTGCATTGTAATTGTAATTTAAGAAGTCCGGTGTGATTTTTTAATTGTTGATAGTGCCGTCCGCATGTGATTGCAATTTTAGATTTTGCCGTTCCGTGTCATCCAACGGATTTCGATATACGAGGTCTATTCAAGAAGTATCGCGAATTTTGTGTTTTTTCAAAAATTATTTATTTATTCATGAATATCTATGTTATCTCCTTCAAAGTAATCCCCACCAGATACTATACACATGTGTCAACGTTTTTTTCCAATCCTCGAAGCACTTCAAAAAATTACTTCTTTTTATCCTATTCAGCTCCTTCTTTCCTCAATCGTAACGTAGTGTCGTCTTTTCATGGGCCTCTTCAGTTTAGGGTACAAAAAAAAGTTACAGGCGGCCACATTTGGAAAATACGGTGACTGCGGCATTATTAGTGCGTCTTTTGCCAAAAATTCACGCACAAGCAACGATGTGTGAGCAGGGGCGTTATCACAATGCAAAAGCAAATTTTTATTCTTCCACAAATCCGGGCATTTCAGGTGGATTTCTTCGCGCGAATTGCGTATAACTTGCAGGTAATATTCCTCATTGACCGTTCTACTCTGTGGCAAGAAGTCATGATGCACCACGCCCGTGCAGTCGAAGAAAACTGTAAGTAGGTAAAACCTTCACATTCGACCTAACTTGGCGCGCTATTTTTGGTCTTGGCTCGTGCGGCAGCTTCAATTGGAACGATTGAGCTTTGGTTTCCACGTCATAACCATAAACTCATGATTCGTCATCAGTTATTACCCTCTGGAGCAAATTTAGTCCAACATCTTCTTGGCAATGTGAATGCGATGCTGTTTTTGGTAGAAATTGATGTGACAGGACCCAATCGATAATGTTTAGATCCTCAGCAACTTCTCTAACCGTAATTGGCCAATACTATTTTCTTCATTTCATCAATGTTTTCGTCTGTTGTTGATGTGCTCGGGCGCCAGGTACGCTTTTCTTCGTTCATATCGTCTCGACCCTCTGAGAACAATTTGTACCACTGAAAACGTTGTTTTGGTCCAAGGTAACTTCACCGTATGCCTCAGTCAACATTGGAAATGCGTCCACGCACTTAATTTTGTTTTTCACACAAAATTTGACACAAATTCTTTTATCCACTTTTTGGAATAAGCAAAAATTGAAGACGAGCGAAAACACGTGCAAACGAAGCTGATGTGTTTGTTGTAATCTGTTGGCGATGTATATGGCGGTATCCCGCCGAAGGCTCTTTTGGTTAATTTTCTTCGAATTAATAGACTGCTTTTCTTAATTGCACTTTATTTACACTATTTACACTTTATTTCTTGATTTTGATATATAAATTGATTTGAATATAAATTGATTGATTGAAGTCGAATTGTAATTGTTGTATAGTTTGATTTTGTTTGAATTTGGTTTTGTTTTAATTTGAATTTGGTTTTAACTTGTAATTGAATAGAATGAATAATAATAAATCTCTATCTTGGTCCAGGACTTAAATAGTCT
>NW_020442412.1:1032801-1034919 GCF_000699045.2 Agrilus planipennis
GTTCGATTCTCGGCGGGGGTGTGTCAACAGCAACAAATTTTTCCTCATTAATTTGAGGAAGTGTGTAGTGGGTAAAAATTGAGAATATTTCATATTAAAAACTAATTCACTTCGGGAAGATTTCTACATTGTATATATATTTATATTCAGTACATAGTTACATTAGTCATCTACATCTGTGACTAATAGTACGGTTTGTCGTTGTTGCTGTTGTCATCTCTCGTAGCTTAGTGGTCAAAGCATTGGCGCGTAAAGCCAAAGAGCCCGCGTTCGATTCTCGGCGGGGGTGTGTCAACAGCAACAAATTTTTCCTCATTAATTTGAGGTAATGTGTAGTGGGTAAAAATTGAGAATATTTCATATTAAAACAAACTCACTTCGGGAAGATTTCTACATTGTATGAACAAAGAATCATTTACTAAATCAAAATAGTAGGTCGTACTCTACTTGCATTAAACAGTGTGAAAATGAATAATATTCTAAAAGAATATCAAAAATATCTGGTGACTACAAAGTAAGTTCGATCGGCAAGTAACCTGCGAATAAAATGCTCCCTAAATTCTACTAGTTCAAAATTTTAGTCCCCGTTTTACTAGCTCTGTTTCTACATTTTATCGAATCCGTGTAAATCCTACCGAAGGTGATTTTGTATTAAAATTCACCAGAAATATGTTGCTGCCTATTTACAACAATTGCGTATGTCTTGCATGCCAATGGCAGCTATTGACCTTTAGAATGGTTTTTGATCATCTTTGGTATTTTAATAACTTCCGTAGAACCCACGGAACGTGGATCCTTTATTGCTTTGATTTCCTGAGAATAACAACTATTAAAAAGTAAAACAAAACGTGCATAGGGCGAAAACCTTTGTAATACTGATATTTTCTCACCGAAATGTAAATTACCTACATATTCTTCCGTTTTTATGTTTAAATTAGTATACAATTTAGTCGTCTTTAAAAATAACCCATTCTATAGTAGTAAGCTGTCGACACACAAGTCTGTAAAAAATAAAAAAGTTGTGTGACAAACCCCATCATATTCGTTAAGTTTTTTAAAAGGTTAATTTTGACTTTGACATATAGATATTATACGTAAATATCATATAGATCCATACATACACATTCAGGAGAACTCTTGCAGAGGAACATAAGTATGATTGTATTAGTTACCTTTAACCTTTAACATAACATTCAAGACAATAAAGCAAAACATAAGCAATAAACGAATGACTGTACCCAGGTAGAAAGTGATCAATGAAATTAGTTTGCATTAAGGTGATTTTGTAAGTGTTAGCTTCAAACCAGCTAACTGACTAAGCATGGAACAAGGTTAGTTGGTAACGCTGTAGAACGCTAATAGTAAGCTTACGATTGTAGCTTACATAAACAATGACAATTTAGTTAATTACAAGATAAAAAATAAATCTTATTTTAAGAATGTACAGATTAGGTATGTTGAGTAAGAAAAGCGTTGGTGAGAAAAAGAATTTATTTAATATTTTAATAAGGTATTTTTGGCTACAGCAGTTTGCAATTTTGTTTTACACTTTTCGATTCTACAGGTTTATAAATTATTTTTTTTGATGTTTCTTCTTTCTTTTCATTTAATGCTCTAATCAGTTCCTTTCTTTGATTTTCTTGTAGTTTCTGCTTTTTTTGTTTTTATCGTTACGTTACTCATGATGATGGCACTGAATCGATGGTTCTTTTTTTATTTCTTACCGCGGCGGGGTTATGAATTCATTCAGTAAATAATTATAAATTTCATCATATTGTTCGTAACCTCAATGTTGATGTCTCGTCGGTCGTTTTTACAGCGAGTTTAATGTACAATATCTTAACTGATGTAAATAATCGATGTTATATAGAAAATGCACTCAATATTTTATATATTTTTTCAATGTTATTTTAACTGCTACATTTAAAGCCTCAAATGTTAAATATTTAACCACAATGTCGAAGAAAGTAATAAAGGTATAACACCCAGTTGAATGACCGCTGGGTTGTGCTGAGCAAGCAGATGGCGCTGTTATTAAAATTAAGCGGTAGTATATAAAATAGGTAGTAGAATAAAATTAATATACTTTTATTACTATTATAATTATTTCATTACATT
>NW_020442412.1:1036366-1048133 GCF_000699045.2 Agrilus planipennis
TTTTTGGTGAATATCGGCTTTGGAAATGGTTTGAGCCGGTTCATCTTTTTTGCTCCATGACCTCTTGCGTTTGACGTTGTTGTATACAACCCATTTTTCGTCCCCAGTGATGATGCGCTTCAAAAACGGATCACTTCCGGCATAGTCCGGAGGGACTGCCCGCCCACCAGCATTACTGGCTGGTGGGAATGAAACACCCGAAAGTTTTTTTTTTTTTAATTTTTCAGTAAGGTATCATGGTGTAATTTTGCCCTCTGCTGCTTCTGTCAAGCATATATACTCAGACTTTTTTGATGATAATGTTACACAATGTTTTTTTTGTGATTTCCATGAAATAGATGTGTCACACCTAATGAAGGTAGGTAAGTAAACGTTGATCTGCGGTGTTACTTCCACAGTCTACATAAATACCCAAGCATGTTATCATCCGATTAACCATAAACTAGTCCAAGATTTATAGTACCAGCCAGAAATCTAAGGATTTAGTGAACCGATCAATTGTTGATACACTTTTAGATCAATTTTATTTTTCGATGAACCCTCTTCGTTATATTTTGAGCACAATTTTGATATAGTAAAAATGAGGTTAAAGTTAAACTTTATCATACCAAATCGTTCTAGTATTAAGAATAATTATACCACTATAAACTCAACCTCAAAACCGAAATAAGACTTTGTAAATAACAGATCGATAATATCAAACTCAGCCTTGAATCCATTTTCAATTTCATTAATTCGATTCACAATTCCTGATGCAATTAAAATGTCGTCAACATATATTAGGACCAGTATAAGGTGATTATTACAATTACCAATATAGAGAAACGATTAATTTCCAGTAGGGCGTAACTCCAGTCCAATCAAACTGTTATTCAATTTGTTATGTCACTGCCGCCCACTTGACGAAGTCCATACAGAGCCTTCTGAAGAAGACAAACACATTCTCCATTTTTGAGTTTTGTCTAGTTGATAAACTAAGAGTAGGTATATGCTTCATTGTTAGTTTCGTCAATAATTGAATACATTCAATACGTAAAACAGGGACAATGGTATGGTTACGGTCAACACCATATTTTTGACCAGATTGTCTTAGAACAATGTGAGATTTGAACCAATCAGGTGTTTTGTCAGTCATGAATTATTTGGTGAGTTAAAATCCTCGTCCAGTAACGTCTTCATCATCTTAACGTTTCAAAATACCAAACGTGTAATTCTTTACTAAAGTCAACCTTCTAATTCTGCAGCTTGGTACCAACTTCCTTTGACATCACCCGAAATGACAACAGTTATAGATAGCATTAACGAACACATCATCAGTTAGTTCCCCACTTATTGTTTAAATTGATCCTCAGCACTGATATTAGCGACGTGAAGAATGTTAGGTGGACGTTTTAAAAAAGGATGAGGTCTGGTATTTGCAGGAGTATTAGGAACAGCTATTATTTCAGTGCTTATTAAATTGTATTATTTAATTAAGTCCGGAATTAGTTCATTTTTATTAAATTTTATATCTCTTATATCTGTATAACCATACACGATAATATTTGGATGCCCAATTATTACACCTTTTGAAAGTGTCTTATCCAACATATATACTGGAGAACCTAATATTGTCATTTTATTTCAACTTTAGTACATTACCAAACCATTTTTCATAAGGAAGTTGGATAACGATTAGGAAAGCGTGTAATAGTAGAAACTGTAATAGTCCAAACTCTCCCTGAGCATTGCATCAATTTCAATTTAAGCTTTTGCTTATTTGTTTCTCTGCCACACTTTTACATGATTTCCATGACGTCACTTTTATTATTCCTTGTACATATCGCAGACGATACGTTCCTAGATTTGTCAATAGTGCTAAGCCTGTGGCATGACTTTCTAAGGGAAGTGGTGATTTTGCTAGGAGCTGGACCGCTAGCAATAATCGGATAGGTGTGTGGTGCTCTCACAAATACAGAATGGAGTAGAGAGAGTGATCAGCTATTTCAGCATAACTGTATCCTGAACAGAACTACTGTACGAGGGTGGATTGATAAGTTTCCGGCCTAACCAAGAGATGACGCCACTAGGCCTACCTTGAGGTGACATTCTATAGTACCATCCTTGGATAGCTTGTAGCTATAGTTTCAGCCCGATCTCCTTGCTAGTGTAGGTTTGACAGCACGCTGAACAAGACGCCTCTGTGGTTTTCGTAAAAATGGAAAAGCAGGAAAATCGTGCTGTCATCAAATACTTTTATTTGAAGGGGTTAACGCCGAAGGAAATTAAAAAAGAGATGGACTCAACACTGGGGACATCCTCCCCGTCATATTCAACCGTTAAGCAGTGGGTTTCCGAGTTTAAAAAGGGTCGTGTGAGCACCTCTGATGGGCCTCGCTCAGGACGCCCCGTTGAGGTCACAACTCCAGATATGATCGAAAAAATTCATCAAATAGTGCTGGGAGACCGCAGATTGAAAGTGCGTGAGATAGCTGAGACCTGTAAGATGTCATATGAACGTGTGCAACATATTTTGCACCAACATTTGCATATGGAAAAGCTCTGTGCAAGATGGGTGCCGCGTTTGCTAACAGTCGACCAAAAATTGATTCGAAAAAACATTTCTACCGCAAATTTGTCATTGTATAAGCGTAATCCAAGCGAATTTTTGCGTCGATTCGTAACCGTTGACGAAACGTGGGTCCACCACTACACTCCTGAAACCAAAGAACAGTCTAAACAGTGGATTGGACCAGGGGAACCAACTCCAAAGAAGGCAAAAACAATTTTTTCGGCGAACAAGGTTATGGCTACTGTTTTTTGGGATGCAAGAGGTATTATATACATTGATTACCTTGCAAAGGGTAATACTATCACTGGTCAATACTACGCAGACTTATTGCAACGTTTGAGCCACGAGGTGAAAATTAAACGACCTCATCTGGCGAAGAAAAAAATCTTGTTTCATCACGATAACGCACCAGCGCACACGTCAATCGTTGCGACGGCTAAAATCAACGATCTAAAGTTTGAATTGATGCCGCACCCTCCTTACTCTCCAGACCTAGCCCCGAGTGACTATTTTCTGTTCCCTAATCTCAAAAAATGGCTTGGCGGTAAGAGATTTGCGGACAATGAAGAAGTAATCGAAGCTGTAAATGGTTATTTTGAGGAGCTTGACGAATCAGTCTATAGAGATGGCATTAATAGACTGGAACACCGCTATGAGAAATGTATCAGCCTTGGAGGAGATTATGTTGAGAAAAAAAAAAAAAAAAATTTTTAAAAACCTTGTTTTTCTTGGTCAGGCCGGAAACTTATCAATCCACCCTCGTATAAACAGGCGAGAACTTTTTTAGCTGTAGTGGAAAGCGTGGACCAGTCTTACAAGTACCTGAATGGAAAAAAGCTTATATTCCGGACTAACCATTTTCAATTTCAAAAGTAAAGAAGCACAAGAATACCCGGAAACTTGCCGTTCTTGTTTTCATGTTTCTTCCGGTGATCCTCGATCCATGAAAATTTTTTTCATTATTGCCTGGTTGTAAACGCACGAAATTAGAATTTTTGTACAAAAATTTATTTCGCTTCTATTTTACACTTGAATTTAAATGATTTGAGAAAATGGTGTTATTTTGGGCTCGTATATACTAACACATTAGGTAAATATTTATCTGCACTTTACTATAATTAACTATGGTTACCAAAAATATTTTACCAATTTTTTCCTTCACAGTTTTATATTTGTTGATATGTTCTCACTATCAAGCTGAGTTGCTGTTTTACTTAATACCTTTGGTACAAGTACAAAGTGGTTACTAATATTGATCAATACCATGTTGTAAGATTATTATTAAATGGGAACATCTCATAAACCGATAGTTTCATATCAATTGGTCGTAACAGAAAATGTAGTCCAGCAAATATAGTGCCAACACGTACAAAGAAAAATCGATATGATTTTACGTTCGTAATAATTTAACGAGTGCATCTGTGCAACAATATTGGTTATCTTTGTGAGCTTTTCCTCATTAGTTCTAAGCTTTTCTCCCTAAAACCCGGACCATAATCCTAACCAAGATTTACAGTAACGGCAAGGAAGAAGACCAAATTTATTACGAGGATTAAATGGGTTCATCGATAAAGATATAAAATATGCATAGAAGTTGAACGTTGGCCATCCGATTAAAATTTCATAGGGCGAATTATAGCGATGCAATTGTTTAAATCGCCTTACAACCGAGGAAGATGTGAACATTAATAAAAGTCTCATCATTTCTATTCCTGACAAGTAGATTTGGCTGGTCGAGGTAACACCGTTTCGACCCCGAATATTGTATGTTGATACTTCGATGTCGGGGATAAATTGAAGAGAATTTGCGTTCAATATATTGAATTGTGGTGGATTACGCTACATACTCTAAGAGTTAGAAATAAAAGTATTAATATATATTTGCGTAGGGCATTATCTGCTACAAAAATATTTTGTATTATATTTCTTGGTATGGGCGTTTACGTAAACATTTTCTTTTGTATTACAACTCGTGTCTCTGTGTCGGTGTAAACATCTCTTCAAATGTTCCCTTCAATTTCTTTTGTGTTGTGGCTTGCTTTATAAATATCGTTATTACTTGTACTTTCCTGTAATCTCTATGACATTTCATTTTTCGTGTACTAACATCATGACGTCTGTACCCTTCATTCATTCTTAATCACATTTTTACGATGGGTTTTGGGACTAAATTTAAATTCTTAATATTTTTCAACTGTAGTGTTTTCCAATTTTTTTATCAGCCTATTGGGACCCCAGTTTCGTCTATCAACTGTTAACTTTTACTTCATAGTTTTTCTAAAAACCATTAGCTTCTAGGATAATCAGTTGGTCCTAAGCCTTCCTCGGAGTTATAGTCGCACCTTGTTCGCATTTCATTCTTTATCGTTAAATTTGTAAATATATTATTGTTGTTGTCTTATTACTTAGTGTTTCATTCGTTAATTAGTAGTCCTCCAACTGCACCCCAAAAGACTAAAGTGGTCCTAAGGAACAAAAAATCTCAAATTAATGAGGAAAAATTGTTGCTGTTGTCACACCCCCGCCGGGAATCGAACCCGGGCTCATTGGCTTTACGCGCCAATGCTCTGACCACTAAGCTACGAGAGATGACAACAGCAACAACGACAAATCGTACTTATTAGGTCACAGATCCGTCGAACTAATGTAACTATATACTGAATATAAATATACATACAATGTAGAAATCTTCCCAAAGTGTGTTTTAATATGAAATATTCTCAATTTTTACCCACTACACACTACCTCAAATTAATGAGGAATGTCATCTCTCGTAGCTTAGTGGTCAGAGCATTGGCGCGTAAAGCCAAAGAGCCCGGGTTCGATTCCCGGCGGGGGTGTGACAACAGCAACAATTTTTCCTCATTAATTTGAGGTAGTGTGTAGTGGGTAAAAATTGAGAATATTTCATATTAAAACAAACTCACTTCGGGAAGATTTCTACATTGTATGAACAAAGAATCATTTACTAAATCAAAATAGTAGGTCGTACTCTACTTGCATTAAACAGTGTGAAAATGAATAATATTCTAAAAGAATATCAAAAATATCTGGTGACTACAAAGTAAGTTCGATCGGCAAGTAACCTGCGAATAAAATGCTCCCTAAATTCTACTAGTTCAAAATTTTAGTCCCCGTTTTACTAGCTCTGTTTCTACATTTTATCGAATCCGTGTAAATCCTACCGAAGGTGATTTTGTATTAAAATTCACCAGAAATATGTTGCTGCCTATTTACAACAATTGCGTATGTCTTGCATGCCAATGGCAGCTATTGACCTTTAGAATGGTTTTTGCCAGTCTGTTAATTTCCAGTTAATTATTAAAAAAATAATAATTACAATTTACCTGTAGACACCATAAAACTCCAAAACGAGTTTTCTTTTTATTGGTGAATACAAAACTATTTTGAAGTCTGTGGAATGTTAACTACAACTACAAATTAAAATCATGTCACTATAATGGTGGTTCTGAGACGTACTATTCTTTCTGGTTTGCACGCAGTTTATATTTATATTTTTATCCTATAATTATTTAATCACTGATTGTGAGTTAGACCTTGTTACATATATTTTATTAATATTATTGTATACCTGTCAGAAGAATTTCGCTATTAACTTGTTTCTTGGAAAGCAAGTGAATTTTGGTTGGCTAGTTTGAACTTGGCAGTAGACGGCCATCGACAAAACTGAATGATAATTTTGTATTCATTGTTACAAAATAATAACTTTTACCCTACAGTTGCTTTAATGTTTAATTTGTATATTTCACAATTTTTAACGGCTAAGTGTTTCTGTATTTAAACGTATAAGGAATGTTTGCAGAATATAAACTTTACGGTGGAGTGAGGCAAGTAGGCTTTGCATGTTATTAAGAAAAAAACAGTAAATCCATTTTGATAAAATATAAATAAGAACAATTATTTTATAGAAAGCGCATACCATTCGTAAAATTACATGCGGTGTACCCCCCAAACAGAGAACTTCCTTTTTGAAGTCAGTTAAAAGGGGTGGATAGTTCATTAGCAGCGTTGAAAATGACTTCGTTGTTCCTCCTAAAGACGTATCCTATTTTGTAAGCGTAGCCTTTGATGAATGGAAAGTAACTGATTTTCTGAAACGTACTGACATTGTATTATTCGCGTTATCTTTCGTTTTTGTACCCAAGTCTTCACAAGAATCTGAAAATTGTCGTGTTCAACTAGAAGTGTTAATGCTCTGAAAAAAAATATATAGGGTCTCCCAGTTATAATAATTAATATTTATACCACAGATTCCTATGGACATTTGGAACATAAAATGTTATAACACTTTTGACTTTTGAAACAAAATAAAAAATTATAAAATTATAACAGTTTTGATGCCGGCCCTGCATTACCGCAAATTAATTACGATTTCCAGCTGATCGTAGCAAAATTCACCTTGAGTAGGTCGGAATCAACTGCTCTTTTGGGTAATGTTATTGTTTAAGTTTAGTATTAACTTATGGATCAGCCGAAGAAAATGCACTCGCGGTAAGGTCCATTAGATGACTGAACATGTTATAAGAACTACGTATCTATCACAATCGAAAATCTCATGATCGTAAACTGAAGTGGAGTTACATCCAGCAACCTTTGCCCCTACCTATGAATTATACCACCGGCCATGACACATCCAATTAGTATATAAGCTCATAATTTTCTCATTCATTCAACAGTCTACTTTATAGGTCAAACCTATGTAACTCGTTCATTAGCCATCAATAGTGTGTAATAATTAAGATAATAAAGTGTAATCCAGGTTCTTGAAAACCGAACCAAATAAATGTGTTAAAACAAAGTGTTTTTAAAACTCCACTCGAACATCGTACGTGTTAACTGTATTATACTACATACTTGAGTCGCCATATTATATGTATATGTACATCTAATGAATCATGTATCGAAATATAGATGCTTCATTGTATGATTATTCTAAAAATAATGTTATATATATCTCAAATCATTTTTAGTGCAGCGGTGGGATTAGAAACCGCGTCCTTCGCAAAAACAAATTAACCATCACTGAAAAACTTACTGACTGAATAATCTAAAAATCAGGAAAATACATTAAAAGGAGAGTTTGGTCTGACACAAAATTTTTACATGACTTATATTAAATTAATACATTATTATTTGTATTTGAGCAAAAGTTTTCGTACTGGAGACTTCGAATTGTATAAATGGGTTTTATATGAAGCAATTAAAAAACGGATTTTTGGAGTTAAACAAACAAATAAGGCTTTCTCTAGACAACCGTTAACGTTAGAACAAACAATCAATGCAGATTCGGCCAAACGATTAACCGGAATTTTACATTTTACAAACTCCATATCTGCTCGACAAAGATGGGCAAAAAGCCATGATATAATAACAAGTGTAATTAGCTACACTTACAATGAGACAGGAATTAAAAAAAAAAAAAAACAAGATATTTCCGCAGATTTAGAGAAACATTCCATGCGACAAAGTTCTATACAACTTCAGAGATTCCTCGACGCTTTTTCAAAATATATAAATCCGTTCAGTTCAGCATTATCCAAAGATTTTCTTTTTAACATCTGTACTGGAAAAGCAGTATCAGAAGAAGTTGCTTCTTATTTATTAAATATTGAAAATATTGGAGAAAATCTAAGAAAGAAGTTTGTTTCTGAATGTTCTACATGAACTGTAAGATTTGAACAAGCCATCAAGAAAATAGAAATACGTAATTTTTCATCCAACCTGAGGAAAAAAAATAAAAATTGGATAACAAATTCAAGAAGTTCGTCTGCAAAGAGATTCGTTTGGTAGGCTATTAGCAATATCAATCAAATATAAAGTAGATATTACTAAAGTTATATCATATCCATTAACACCAGTACCTTTTTCTATGTGTCACATAGATGGAGTAATCTGTAAAACAGAAAAATCTTCGCTCTTAAGAAAAAGGTGTCAATCATGATGAGCCAAGTTCTATAGGTGTGGTAGTCATCGACGGATTTTTTTTATTACACACTATGAAAGATGTACCAAAAACATTCGACAAAATCTCAAAACGATTTCTGAGTATGGCTGCACAATTTGGACAATTTGGATTGGACAAATTGATTGTATTTTTAACCAATATTTTGAACGATCTATGAAAACTTATGAAAGACAATTAAGAGAGTATAATATTCGAGAATACTCAATAGTAGGAGCGGATCAAGAACGACCAATTGATTTTATAAAAGAATTAAGAAATAACAAATTTAAAGAAGCAATAAAAAAATTTTTTCACCCAACACTTGGCAACAGATGAAATGGCTCCGTTTATTGGTAATAAAATCATTTATCTTAACTTCAAAGAATGCCATCATTATGAATGTATCGATGATAAAGTCAATTATCTTGCAAAGATCACGAGGAAGCTGACACGAAAATTCATCATATATGTAAAATAGAAGATGAAGAAAATATATTTATTCGATGTTCTGATATAGATGTTCTTATTATTATGCTTGGAAATATGGATCACCTAAAAAATATAAATGTAAAAATTTGGATGAATATTAGCACAGGCAATAACCAACGTTATATTAACGTATCAAATATATACCAAAACATTGGTCCAGATATTTGCAAGAGTTTACNGATGCCGGCCCTGCACAATCGCAAATTAATTACGATTGCCAGCTGATCATAGACAAATTCACCTTCAGTAGGTCGAAATCAGCTGCTTTTTGGGGTAATGTTATTGTTTACGTTTGGTATTAAGTTACGGATCAGCGGAAGAAAATGCACTGGCGTTAAGGTCCATTAGATGACTGAAACATCTTAGAAAAACTACGTACCTATCACAATCGAAAATCGTAAACTGAAGTGGACCTAATGTAGCCCATGACGTTGAGTATTATGTTATTGTAAATAGAAAAGAAATTTTAACGACTTCGGAATAGTTAGAAGCGGTGCACAAACGACCCTCACCACCCAGCGTTTGGTAAAGGTTTCTAACATAACGTACTAGTGTACGAAAACAAATGTATGTGTTATGGTTGTAAAAGTTGAGACAAGATGCAGACCTACTTTGACCTTTCACATGTGTTAAACGTTAGTTTTGCCTGACAGGGCTCATTAACCCCACGTGGGGTAAGGACGTGTCCAGAAGGACCAAATTGGTTATTTTGTTTTCATTAAATGTAAAAAGCTAAATATTGATATATCCTCGTATAATTACACTGCTGACTCGAAAAAACACACATAATGTTGTAGTGTCTAACAGATTGTTCAGTTCGCTTTGGATTGTTGTGGAATTTACTTGTTTGTTAGTGTTAGTTTATTTATTTAGTGGTCATTTCATAAAAGACTATTACAATAAGGACAATTAGTAGNTTACACAATGTTTTTTTTGTGATTTCCATGAAATAGATGTGTCACACCTAATGAAGGTAGGTAAGTAAACGTTGATCTGCGGTGTTACTTCCACAGTCTACATAAATACCCAAGCATGTTATCATCCGATTAACCATAAACTAGTCCAAGATTTATAGTACCAGCCAGAAATCTAAGGATTTAGTGAACCGATCAATTGTTGATACACTTTTAGATCAATTTTATTTTTCGATGAACCCTCTTCGTTATATTTTGAGCACAATTTTGATATAGTAAAAATGAGGTTAAAGTTAAACTTTATCATACCAAATCGTTCTAGTATTAAGAATAATTATACCACTATAAACTCAACCTCAAAACCGAAATAAGACTTTGTAAATAACAGATCGATAATATCAAACTCAGCCTTGAATCCATTTTCAATTTCATTAATTCGATTCACAATTCCTGATGCAATTAAAATGTCGTCAACATATATTAGGACCAGTATAAGGTGATTATTACAATTACCAATATAGAGAAACGATTAATTTCCAGTAGGGCGTAACTCCAGTCCAATCAAACTGTTATTCAATTTGTTATGTCACTGCCGCCCACTTGACGAAGTCCATACAGAGCCTTCTGAAGAAGACAAACACATTCTCCATTTTTGAGTTTTGTCTAGTTGATAAACTAAGAGTAGGTATATGCTTCATTGTTAGTTTCGTCAATAATTGAATACATTCAATACGTAAAACAGGGACAATGGTATGGTTACGGTCAACACCATATTTTTGACCAGATTGTCTTAGAACAATGTGAGATTTGAACCAATCAGGTGTTTTGTCAGTCATGAATTATTTGGTGAGTTAAAATCCTCGTCCAGTAACGTCTTCATCATCTTAACGTTTCAAAATACCAAACGTGTAATTCTTTACTAAAGTCAACCTTCTAATTCTGCAGCTTGGTACCAACTTCCTTTGACATCACCCGAAATGACAACAGTTATAGATAGCATTAACGAACACATCATCAGTTAGTTCCCCACTTATTGTTTAAATTGATCCTCAGCACTGATATTAGCGACGTGAAGAATGTTAGGTGGACGTTTTAAAAAAGGATGAGGTCTGGTATTTGCAGGAGTATTAGGAACAGCTATTATTTCAGTGCTTATTAAATTGTATTATTTAATTAAGTCCGGAATTAGTTCATTTTTATTAAATTTTATATCTCTTATATCTGTATAACCATACACGATAATATTTGGATGCCCAATTATTACACCTTTTGAAAGTGTCTTATCCAACATATATACTGGAGAACCTAATATTGTCATTTTATTTCAACTTTAGTACATTACCAAACCATTTTTCATAAGGAAGTTGGATAACGATTAGGAAAGCGTGTAATAGTAGAAACTGTAATAGTCCAAACTCTCCCTGAGCATTGCATCAATTTCAATTTAAGCTTTTGCTTATTTGTTTCTCTGCCACACTTTTACATGATTTCCATGACGTCACTTTTATTATTCCTTGTACATATCGCAGACGATACGTTCCTAGATTTGTCAATAGTGCTAAGCCTGTGGCATGACTTTCTAAGGGAAGTGGTGATTTTGCTAGGAGCTGGACCGCTAGCAATAATCGGATAGGTGTGTGGTGCTCTCACAAATACAGAATGGAGTAGAGAGAGTGATCAGCTATTTCAGCATAACTGTATCCTGAACAGAACTACTGTACGAGGGTGGATTGATAAGTTTCCGGCCTAACCAAGAGATGACGCCACTAGGCCTACCTTGAGGTGACATTCTATAGTACCATCCTTGGATAGCTTGTAGCTATAGTTTCAGCCCGATCTCCTTGCTAG
>NW_020442412.1:1050248-1064589 GCF_000699045.2 Agrilus planipennis
GTTTGATATTTTGTATTTCATATTCGAAATAAAACGACGGTGTGATACATTCGTAAGTGATTTTTTAAAAGCATGTGGTGAAAAAGTGGAGATAACCGGTGATGATGTCCAAGACATTTTAAATGAAACAAATAGCAATTACACGCGAAACGATGTATATTTTCTAAAGGAAATGTTGACAAACGGATCGGTTCTGGTGAAGAACAAAAGATTCTCCATCGTTAACGTAAAGAAAACGTATAGAACACTACTAAACGTTCAAATTTACAAAGACGATTTGCGAGCTCAATTGTCACTGGATTGAAAAATTGTGTAACACTTTTTTGTTATATTTTGTGTCAGGAAAGCATGGTTTCTTTTTTAATTATTATAAATGGGACACCCTGTATAAAAACTGAAGTGTTCTAGTATTTGTTAACGCCTAGTTTGACAAACTTTGTTGTTTTATGATTAAAACTCTCATTAGTTTTTTAATGTGATGTTTATTCAAACTTGACACTTACATAAAAACCTAACGCTAAAAAAATATTAATACTAATTAACTGCTATGTTACGAAAAGCTTGATTAGGTCTGTTGATTCTGATTGTATCTATAATTGTGTCTGATTGTCTATCTGATGCTTGTGCTTTTATCCCTTTTTTTTTTGACATCAACAAAAATTGTGTGAAGAGGGATTATTAATAGAAGAAATAGGGTGGTTGGTTCAAGATAAGAAAGTGAGGTATAAGGGGTGCAGTTCGATATGAAGAGAAAGGGAGAAGTATCGACTATTGCACACTAACGAAAATAACATGATAGCTTTTATGACTGCAAATAAAGATAAGGAATACGAAGTATTGAAATATTCTGATATTGGGATAAACCCCTAATGACACAGCTATCATTAATAGTCAATATTAAAAATGCACAATAGAAAAGGTACCTATGAATAACCCTATGAACCTCTAATAAACTAATTGTTTGCAAAGTGAACAAAATAAGATAGTCATAAACCTCATTTAAAGTAAATGTAACTTATTTTAAAAAGCTAAGATCCCAATCACAAAATTACAACTAAAAACTATAACGAAACAGTAGCTGTAAAACGTTGACACTTAACAGTATTTGTAGGGTAATAGTATTTTACGAATAAGTATACGTAATATTAATAAACATTTTTGAAACTCATTCTCAGTAACTTCACATCGGATCTAGTTATTAATTTTTATATCCTTTTTGTTTTAGATTCCACATTCTTCTGATAAGCCATAGAGGCTTCCTGAGGGCAGTGAAGAAAACTAGGGCTGGGTAAGTTTGAATGTTCATCTACATATTAGGTATATAAGTTTTCTGTCTCAGTGATGTTGACTCTACTAATGACACGAAAGTTGTTTCTGAAATTTTAACTAATCTAAATCTTAACTAATAAAATAAAAATATCTTGAAGGACTCTGTTCAAATGCTTAAATTGTCTCTGAAGGGTTACTGTTGCCTTACTTGCTCATACAGCAACTTGCATAGGTATTTCATTCTTTTTGAAAATGAATTTTCTTCGTTGTACTAAACATCTAATTAAATCTAAATTCCTTTCCAAATGATATTTTAACAGCATTAGATGAACGGAATGGAAGATACAAAACAGAGGATAGCGCAAAATCAAGTCGGTTAGTTTAGAAATACCGAACGATAACTAAAGAGGTCTCCAGAGTATGACACTGTACGGGTGAACGCGACGTCATTGAAAATGTTAGAAGCATTTAAACTTTGGTGTTATAAGCGGTCGCTAAAATTTTTTTTGATAAAAAAAGGTTAGGAATGAGGCAGATATTAGAAAGAATATGAAAATAAGGAAAAGGGAAGATGGTACAAGAATGCTACGACAACTTCTGCGACTTGAAGGATTAATTATAGAGATATATAAGAAGCAGGAATACGAGTAAAGAGAGGCAGAAGTAGGTCTAGTGTTTGCAAATAGTTAGGGATATAGGATGTTCTAGTATAGGGGAAATAGAAAATGCAAAGAATAGTTTTTCAAAGAGAGTTTTTTCTGTGACATAAATCTCATATTGAGTATTTCAAGCAACCAAAATTCTAGGGTAGATCTCGCATGTAAATACCGCTTTTATGTAACGTATCAGCAGCATAATTTAATATTGCGGTTTTCGAAAACGGCTGTGGCGATTTTGATAAAATTATCAGAGAAATAGTTACACATATGCAAAAAAGTTTAAAAATTGGAAAAATTCGTTTTCTACCAGGGTTTAGAAATAATTTCTGTACTCTTCTTTGTATAATCTGTTTTAGCTGTCGTCAAGCTAATTCATCTCTGGAAAACTCACTGTTATTCTTACGGGCAATATGATAAAACGATAGAAAAAGGAAACTGTACATATGTTCGTAGGTTCGTAGATTTAGAAAAAGCTTTAAATACTATGTTAAATGAGACAGGATGTTAAATATACTTAAAAATGTAGGGATAATATACAGAAATAAAAGGGTGTTAGATAGATATGTGGAGCAACAGGCAGTTATAGAGCTTGAGCAGCAACGTAAAGAATTAATATTAGAAAGGGCGTCAGACAAGGATGCACACATCAATAAGGAACAGGTGAGATAGGTTGGTAGGACAACTTTCCATGATAGGCTACTCAGAAACAAGAGTTAACAGGAGTAGAGGTAGACTTAGGTTAGATGACTGTTCACAAATAGCCAAGGATGTGGAATGTTCTAGTTTTAGGGAATCGCGAAGATTAACTCAGGATAGGAGGAGCGTGTCCAACCGGTCTTAGGACTGACGACCTTATAATGATGGATAATATGATTTGAGAAGGTTTTTATCACTTTTGTTCTTAGAAAAATACATTACAAGATGCAGTAGCAATCATGCAGTAATTATTTAAATTATCACATTAATTATTTATGTAAATTATCGTACATTCGTTGCCAGTCATCAAAGAAGTGGTAGTATATATATACACAGAAATGGATACCTACAGTAAATGAATTTCGTAATTTCACTGATCGTAGAAAACTTCACCTTCAGTAGGTCGGAATCAGCTGCTTTTTGGGGTAATGTTATTGTTTATGTTTGGTATTAAGTTACGGATCAGCCGAAAAGAAAATGCATTCGCGTTAAGGTCCATTAGATGACTGAACATATCACAATCGAAAATCCCATGATCGTAAACTGAATTGGACCTAATGTAGTCGAGTATTATGTTATTTTAAATAGAAAAGAAAATTTAACGACTACGGAATAGTTAGAAGCGGTGCACAAACAACCCTCACCACGCAGCGTTTGGTAAAGGTTTGTAACATAACGTACTAGTGTATGAAAACAAATGTATGTGTTATGGTTGTAAAAGTTGAGACAAAATGCAGACCTACTTTGACCATTCACATGTGTTAAACGTTAGTTTTGCCTGGCAGGGCTCATTAACGCCACGTGGGGTAATACAAGGATGTGTCCAGAAGGACCAAGTTGGCTATTTTGTTTTCATTAAATGTAAAAAGCTAAATATTGATATAACCTCGTATAATTACACTGCTAGAAGTGACTGGAATAAATACACATAATGTTGTAGTTTCTAACAGGTTGTTCAGTTCGCTTTTGATTGTAGTGGAATTTACTTGATTGTTAGTGTTAGTTTATTTATTTAGTGGTCATTTCATAAAAGATTATTACAATAAGGACAATTAGTAGTGTGATAGTGCATTCTAGTAGGGTTCTTATTCAACCGTCAGTTGGTGGTGAGNAAATCCTGAAAATTCTAGTACTCTCTCTTTATCTCACCGATCATTAGGTACTTATTCGCTATAATGGTATAGAGATCGCCAAAGAAGTTTCACTTCTTTCAAGTGTGCTAAATTGCACGTGTTGTTTTTTTTTTATATGTATTCGTCCGTTATCTTAAAATATGAACGCCACTTGATTTACAACAATCGGTCAATGTTTTTGACAGACGAGACCTATCTAATGCACAAACCAGGTAAAGCAAAGAGGAAGAAAATATTAAAATTCGAAATGTCTATAATATATACAATATGACAGGAATTCATGCCGTTGTCCAGGAATTATTAGGGACTTAACTGAAAACACGATATTCAATAGTTATTTAGACCACTATCTAAATTTATATGGACAACATTTCTTCGCCCAAAATTTCGATAGTACAACTTGTTTCGGAGCATTAAAGTCTTCATATACTTTTTTCGTATCCTGCAAGACGAGAGTAGCCGAATTTCTCCTTTAAAAGGCTCGTATGAACGCAATAAAGCGCACATTTCATTGTTGTAGACTGTGCAAAGAAAAATTATTCACAAATCATTGGTGCTGTAGAATTTTTAAAAATGTGGAGACTAGGAGCGTGGCCAGTCAACATTCACATTCATGAAGCTTTGTGTCAGCTTAAAAACTTAAAATCTTTTATCCAAGATGATGGAAAAATCATTTACAGAAAACACTTGAATTCACAGAAGCCAATGGATTTGCAGCAGAAAAGTTTGACCAAACTACTAGAAATGTTCAAAGGAATACTACTCTAGCAATTGGTTAAAGAGAAGCGCGCTGATTTGCTGCCTCTATCAATATCCGTAGAGGTTCCAACTAAAAAAATTCACGATATGTCGGACAATGAAGAAATTAGAGCCTAACAAGTCGCAACTTCTGAACCATTGTTTTCCAAACTGAAGCTCATCAAATCGTACGGTTCACTTTGTTAAAGAATAGGCTGCGATTTTTAGCCGCCTTAAGCAAAGAAAAAGATACAGTTAATGGAGAAATGACATTCGATAGCTATATCAACAGTTTTGCAGGTATGTCGAAAGCATTTTAACAGTTAATAGTACGTTTAAACCATTAGTAACTATATTTTCAATCTCATAATGTCATTGAAACGTTAAATAAATAACGAGTTCTTTCAGAGTTACATTCTATTATTCTATATTCCTTTAGTTGTACATAGGCAAATAAAATAATGTTGAATTAGAAGGGTACGTGAACCATTAGAAAAGCAAACTTAGGTAAAAGCAGATCGTTATGCCCCTGGACCGCTGCAACATATTTGGTGATATTATCTACGTGATACATGGTAGTTCTGGCAGATGTCAGCATAATGTTCTAACAGGGCGTAACAGTGCGGAGTTTTAAGGGTGTAAACTAAATGCAATAAAAAATCGCTTGATGAATTCAGTAGCGTGGTTAAGAATTAATGAATTAAACAGTATATTTGGTCCTCATTGATAGCATGCAGCATTATGTAAATTACACCTCAACATATATTAAGAACACAAAAGAAAAAAATGTAGGTTACATAAACATTAGAGGAGTATCATCTAGATAATAGTAATTTCATTAAGGAAAATCCATCGAGGTTTTGCCAGACGTAACCTTTCTTGTGAAACTAGAAAAACTTAAGAACTTATTGATTTTTGCTTGTATTTGAACTTCTGTTTACTTATCGAGGTACTATTTGTTCCGGGAGCAATACACACGTGAACTACAAAAGTTATTCGAAAATGTGTTGATGAAAATTTGTGTCACACCATTGGTGATTATTATGAAAATTAAAATTCCGTCCCGTGTGAAACATTTGTCTGTAAACAACACCCTAAGGAAAAAGCTATGGTTTGCAGCAATTTATTTTCGAAACCACTGACACATTTCATCATCATCATCATCATAAGGTCGTCAGTCCTAAGACTGGTTGGACACGTACCTCCACTCTTTCCTATCCTGAGCTAAACTTCGCATTTCTCTAAAACTAGAACAGCCCACATCCTTAACTATTTGCGAACAGTAATCTAATCTAGGTCTACCTCTACCCCTCCTAACTCCTGTTTCTGCCTCTAATATGTCTCTGACTAGACCTTCATGCCTGAGAAGGTGTCCTACCAACCTATCTCGCCTATTTTTTATTGACTTCCATAGAGTCCTCTGTTCTCCTATTCTTTCCAATACCTCTTCATTTCTAACCTTTTCTACCCACGATATCCTCATCATCCGCCTATAACACCACATTTCGAACGCTTCTAACCTTTTCTTTTCCGCCGCTCCCACTGTCCATGTTTCGCACCCGTATAACGCCGTGCTCCAAACATACACCTTTAACAACCTTTTTCGAATTTCTAATTTAACCGTTCGCAAGCATAGAAGTGACTTCTTTTTATTAAAGGCGACGCGACCCTGCGCTATCCTCTGCTTTATATCCCTACTACTCCTGACTTATCTGACTTCCTAGATATCTAAAATCAGCCACTTCTTCTAACCTTTCGTCTCCTATCTTTATATTCGCTCTCTCCCTACTTTTTCTTCCCTTGCAAACCAGTATTTTAATTTTACATTAAAACTAAATAAACAATCAGCCACTTCTTCTAACCTTTCGTCTCCTATCTTTATATTCGCTCTTTCCCTACTTTTTCTTCCCTTGCATACCAGTATTTTAATTTTACATTTATTTATTTTCAAACAGTACTGATCTGTCAGTACCGCTTCTATTTTATTTAAAGCTATCTCTAAGTCCTCCTTGCTAGATGCTAATACTGCTATAACTGACACATTTCTTTCTATAAAATCAAGGATTTCGTGCTCTACTGCGGACCGTAAATAAGTATCGTCACACAATCGAACAACTGACCTACTGCAATTATTGAAGATGTATTGCGGAATTAGTTTATTGAACTAGAAGAAGTAGAACACCGATACTGCTAACTACCAATTCTTTGAATGTGACGTTGCGTTGTCGTATTTATTTACCAAAGACGGAATTAAATTTACTTGTTCTTTAAACTGCGTTTTTCTTTATGCTTCGTACATATATTAACATTTACTTAATCTTATTGTTTTATAGTGATCTATTACCTCCTGCAAGCTCCGCACGTTTCTGTTACATCTGTTTTAATATTGAAAATGAATAAAAAAGTTATTTTAAAATGATTTGTTTCAATTGTAACTATGTTTAAAACAAATATTATCTCCTTAAAGGCATATGGGTTAACTAGGTGATTATTGCCAAAAAATGAACGAATTCCTCTGTAGTAGGTATGTCTTGTCTGCTTATGTATAGTCATACAGACTAATTAACAAAACTTTGTTTTATTGTGTTTAATCGTCTTGCTCTTGGTTTTAAAAAAATATATCACTAATAAATTTTAATTTGAAATGTTAACTTCCCATTCTTTTGAATTTTTCGTTGCCTACTTTCAGATTAGTATGCATATCTGTTAATCCAATAAATTTGAAATTTCATTAAGCAATAAAAATGATAAAAAAGCTATATAAGAACAGTGAGCAGTAAAATGTGGAATCCAAATTCCGTATTTTATCTACCTAATGGAGAATTATTATCGTAATATAAATATGAACAGGGTAGTTTTGTACGAGTATCTACTCTTTTCTAAACAACAGGTATTGAACCCTCTCTACGATATCACAAAATAGGTAAATATTTTCTAAATTCGGTGTAAAATCAAAGACTAACCAGGGGTTTAATGTTTTTTATTATCTAAAAACAACTTCCAACGTTTCGCCGAAGTTGTCGGGAGCTAGTTTTATAGTTATAAAATGAGTATAGAAGATGGACTCGTTAAATTGAAACACTGCATGCTGAAAAACAACCACATTAATTAATTCGTTATTATATAAATAAAACTGTAAATAACTAACATTCACAATGACTACAAAAACGTCGAAGGATTAAAATAAAAAATAAATAACTAATTAAAACACTACATAAACAACCAGTTGATGCTTTTTTCTAACTCCAAATAGCTAAAGTTTATCCCTTTGAAGTATACCTGTATTTTAATTCCTAGCAAGTCAGTAAATGTAAAATACTCTGTAAAGACATCATACTAATTAATTAATTCCGTATAATATGAAAGGTTGATGTATTTTCCAGCTTTGCCAAAGTTTGTGGATGCTATTGTTCATCTCGTCGTCAAATTAATTCCCTTTGTGTGCCTTTATTATTTTAATTAATGTTTTGAAAAGTAGTGTTTCACGCTGCCTATAAAATGAAAATTCCGGTTGACATTATTCTTTTCAAAATTAGCATTTCAATTAACTGGATCCGTTTTCAGACGGACTAATTTTATCATGAATGACATTTTGGGGACTGTCAACCTCACAACGAAA
Source organism: Agrilus planipennis (assembly GCF_000699045.2). Lineage (NCBI taxonomy): Eukaryota > Metazoa > Arthropoda > Insecta > Coleoptera > Buprestidae > Agrilus > Agrilus planipennis. The sequence goes on from NW_020442412.1 coordinate 1,058,363, forward strand.
CGAAAGTGGTTCGTGGGTCGAACATGAAATAGGAGAAAATTCTCTACCAGGTGCAAATAATGGTTTAAAGCGACTCCGTATGAAGCAGCCTGGCATTTTATTACAACTTTATATGCAAATTTGATAGTTTGGCGCAGGTTGAATCGGAGCCAGCAGCTGTCCTCAACGGTCCTTTCCCATGGTAACAATTTATTAATTTCCAAACTTTTATACAATCTGCAAAAATAAAACCTGTGGATTTACTAATAATTGTAGAGCATTTTCAAACATGAAGTAAGCGAGAAATTTAGTGTTTTTTAGAGAATCGTTTTTAATAGTAACGAATAAAATTTGTGAAAGATTCATAATTCGCGATTTATAACAAGAAAAGGTGCTATAAAGTAACCTGAAGAAGCTAGTACTTATTTTATTGTATGCATACTATTAGGAACTGTAGTGAAGGCGCAGCTTAATTAATATGAACAAATTTAGGATGCAAAATTAAAATAGATACCTGTATTATGTATCAGTAAGTTAATTTAATATATAATTTAATGCTTTCGTTTAGTGAAATTTTTCACAGGGTGCTTCAAATTATTAATTAATTTTATTTTACATGTATTTTATGTTCTACTTAATGTCCTAAAAACATAGCCGACGTAAGAGATAGTTTTAAACACGAAAGAAAGTTTTATGCGCAATTGTATGTTTTTTTTTTACCTGATAATTAATGATAAGTATAAGGCGAATGATGAGGATAACGTGGGTAGAAAAGGTTAGAAATGAAGAGGTATCAGAAAGAATAGGAGAACAGAGGACTCTATGGAAGTCAATAAAAAATAGGCGAGATAGGTTGGTAGGACACCTTCTGAAGCACGAAAGTCTAATCAGAGACATATTAGAGGCAGAAACAGGAGTTAGGAAGGGTAGAAGTAGGCCTAGGTTAGATTACTTTGCCTCGAATAGTGAAAGATGTGAGTTGTTCAAGTTTTAGGGAAATGCGAAGTTTAGTTCAGTACAGGAAAGAGTAGAGGTGCGTGTCCAACCAGTTTTAGGACTGACGACCTTATGATGATGATAAGTGCAATTTGTGATTGATGGGTACGAAATCCTAAGCAATGGAACTTTGTTGAAGGAGAACGGATTCTGAAAGCTGGTCACATCATAAAATGTGGTAAAAATGATATTGAAAATGAGCGGGAAAATAGATTAGTTTTACATCGTATTGCCTCAAAAAATTTCAATTAAAACAAATGCCTGGAGAAATTATTGGTACAATTACTTTAAATGGATTTTTTTCAATTTGTAAATGATATATATCGATAGTTGTTAGCTGCTATTATTGCTATCGATAAATATCGATAACTATGGATATATCGATATTGTTGTCCAGAACTAATGCAATCTCATCCTGGGTAAAGTTTTAAGCACCTGACGTAGTAACTAAAGTGGTCAGTTCTCAATAATTTTAGTGTGCATACTTTTTTCAATTCCACTGAAAAATATTACTATTACTGGTAGGTATACGCTAACGCTAAGTTTCAAAATCGAACAATGGGGTATTCTATTACATGCAATAATCAAACGGAGGCGTTATTTCATGAAAAGTACGACGTGGTACAGAAAAATTCATACATACGCCTTTTCATATCAATAATAAAGTAATATAAATGAGTCCAATAAACGCTTTTATGGGAATTTACGGTTTGTTTCAAAGACAGTTCGGTTAATTCAGGACAATTTTCAGAGAAGCCGGTGACATTTTGAGATAGACGTAGTTAAAAAAAAGTTATTTCACTTGGTCACTCGGGCAAAACTTTTACTTTACTTAAAGATGTATTAAGCATGCATTTCTATGGTGATTAGTTGGTGGTTGTTGAATGGTTGATGTATGTTAAATAAATTTCGCAGGAGGTTTGATGAAACTGATACATTAATAAAGGATACTTTATCGATTTAGTCTTGATAGACTTCACAGATATTTCATAAATATATGTTTTGACTTGTGTACTAAAAGATAATATTGTGGACTTTTTGAACAGCTTGATTCTTTCTGAAAAGGGCTAGATTAGGGCATGTATTAGTTCAGAGTTTAGGGTCATAAAAGTGATTGTCTATCTTTTAGAATGAATCAATGCTTGTTAGAATCATTATAGGTACACTAACTGCGTATCTCACTCAGACAATTGCAGGGACATCTCGTGAAAGCCTGGTAATTATGGTTGTAGCGGACAAAAGATATAGAGAGTTCTTTCATAATATTATCTGTCATTACCTATATATTCCAAACATTTTCAGGTACAGTCGTTTTTAGTACAATGTAAATTGTACTTTGCTACAATAGTTATTTTAAAGTTTTAGTACATACCCACTTTATCTCGAATATTTTCCAATCAGATAAGCTCTCTGTTGGTGCTTTACCTTAGTCCACTAATTTTTACTATGTTGACAGTTTTCAAAAGATTTTTTTTAGTAGTTACGTCTTTCGGTATAATAGACAGATCTTGTAGTAAAGTACTTAAAAATCCGAATTCCATATACTACAATGAGAAAAAGGTAAACATTGTTGAAATAATTATAGATAGTCATTTATGAAAGCGGTGTCGTGCCAGTTGCGTACGTCCAGTTTGGCTAAAAGAGACTTTTTGTGTCATCGTTGTTTCCATCTAAAAAACAGTTGTGCCACTTGCGTGCAGTAGCGATTTAAATAATTATAGTAAGATAAGAATATTTATCCATAAACAATGTTTTACAATTAGCTTCTTTTCGCACTTTTTTTACATAGACGAGGTCTGTTCAAAAAGTATGGCAAATTTTGAATTTCTGCGGGTTACTTATACCGATTTTCGTATGGCATTAAGTTGGTCCTCATGTCTCTCACTAGCTTTGCTCTTTTTCGATTTTTGCCTATTCCAAAAAATGGATCAAAGAATCTGTATCAAATTTTGCATGTAAAACAAAATTAAGTGCGCGGACACATTTCGAATGTTGACTGTGGCATATTAGTGAAGTAGGATCGAAGCAACGTTTATCGGTGGTACAAAATGTGAACGACGAAAAGCGTACCGGTCGCCCGAGCACGTCAACACCAGACGAAAACATTAATGTAGTGAAGAAAATAGTATCGTCGAATCACCGTTAGAGAAGTTGCTGCGAACTTAAATATATCTATTGACTCCTGCCCAACCAAAAACAACATCGTATTAACATTGCTAAGGAGCTGTTGGACTCTGTTCGCGGCGACCCAAATTTGCTCCAGTGGGTAATAACTGGTGACGAAACATGGGTTTATGGTTATGACGTGGAAATCAAAACTCAATCATTCCAATTGATGCTGCCGCACGAGCCAAGACCAAAAATAGCGCGCTAAGTTAGGTCGAATGTGAAGGATTTACTTACAGTTTTCTTCGACTGCAGGGACGTGGTGCATCTTGAGTTCTTGCCACAGGGTAGAACGGTCAATCAGGAATATTACCTGCAAGTTATACGCAATTCGCGCGAAGCAATCCACCTGAAATGCCCGGATTTGTGGAAGAACAAAAATTTGCTTTTGCATCATGATAAAGCCCCTGCTCACACATCGTTGCTTGTGCGTGAATTTTTGGCAAAAGACAACACACTAATTTGGCCGCCTGTAACTTTTTTTTGTTCTCTAAACTTAAGACGCCCATGAGAAGACGACACTACGCTACTGCGACGACCCAAATTTGCTCCAGAGGGTCATAACAGGTGACGAATCATAGATTTATGGCTGTGACGTGGAAACCAAAGCTCAAAGCTCAATCATCCTAGTGAAAGCTGCCGCACGAGCCAAGGCCAAGAAAGCGCGCCAAGTTAGGTCGAATGTGAAGGTTTTGCTTATAGTTTTCTTCGATTGCAGCAGCATTGTGCATCGTGAGTTCTTTCCACAAGGTATAATGGTCAATAAGGAATATTACCTGCAAGTTATGTGCAATGTGCTCGAAGAAATCCGCCATAAACGCCCGGATTTGTGGAAGAACAAAAATTGGCTTTTACACCATGATAAGGTCTCTGCTCACACATCGTTGCTTGTGCGCGAATTTTTGGCCACCGTATTCCCCAGATCTCGCCCCCTGTAACTTTTTTTTGTTCCCGAAACTGAGAAGGCCGATGAAAGGACGATGCTACGCAACGATTGAGGAGATAAAGACGGCATCGAAGGAGGAGCTTAACAAGGTCACAAGAAATGATTTTTGAAGTGCTTCGAGGATTGGAGAAAACGTTGGCACAAGTGTATAATATCTAAAGGGGATAACTTTGAAGGGGACGAAGTAGATATTCATGAATAAATAAATAATTTTCGAAAAAACACAAAGTCCGCGTTAGTTTTTGTACAGATCTCGTACATCCACACAAATAAGACTAAAATGGCATCGTAGTTTTCTGAGTGATTATTCAAGTTTTGCTGCAATGCTTTTTCTTGTTTTGCATTCCATATTTAATTGTGACCTACACAGAAAATTATTACTACCCGTCCACCAGCGTCACTGATTGGTGAGAATGAAACACCGAAAAATTTTTTTAAAGTTTTTATTGTATAAAAGCAAAGGGGTGAGGTCATCTTCACAAGTATTTTATGAACACTTTTGTTAATTTAACCGTCCCCTTCACTGTACACTTAAAATCTGGCTAAAGTGGTTTACGTAGATCAGTTCTTCATTCAAATAATTGCTCTGCCTGATTCTCAGTTTCGTTAAGAAAATAAGACTTGTACTTAAACTGCATCTCAATAATATGTGTATTGTACATGTAAAAAATATTTGCATCAATCGCATTCCGTATATGTTTGTGGTCGTTAATTTTTTCTAATAATTTTTGCAACGATTAAATTGTTCAATTAAGTTTGAATTAAAGTTTTATGTTAAAATTTACTCGTTCATTATATTAACGTTCCAAAATTATAGTTACAATAGTATTTAGACTTTAGCTACTGTTGTTTTATTCTATTTAAGTTCTATTGAAATTTATTCAAGGTACAGGGTTTGTCCGGAAAGTAATAGGACTGATTTCCTTCCGCCGCGACTGTACTTCGGAGCGTACGCGCACCGACTGGATTCGGTAGAGGGCATTCCTAGCTAACGAACGAGCGGCTGGTGAGTTGTCTCCGAGCACCTGGAGAGTCAGAACAGGCTTTTTCGCGCGATGTGTTTCTGTGAGTGGTGCAAGCCGAAAATGGAGTGTTCGTTAGAGCAGAGGTACGCGATTAAATTCTGTGTGAAACTCCGTAAATCTGCGACAGAGACGTTTGATATAATCAAGCAGGCTGGCTTACCCAGATGTTGCTTTAGCTTAGTGGAAGTGTGCCAAGAAAATTTAAACATGTGTGAAAGTGACCCCCAATTTTTGAATAACGTTGATATCAACATACAACATATAGCGTAGTTTATTCCCGGAACTTCGACCAACGTAACGATCTGCTAAGTGACGTCACCAAGGGTACGGTTTCCCCTTTTCATTACCTGCTCCAACTACCTGCAACATCCGCTACAACCGTTCTTGTACATAACTACGCTCTTCTATCTTTCTACTTAAAAACTTGCTTCATTTACTATAATCAATTGGCTTTACTATATTTTTTTCTTTTCTACTATTTTTTTACCCTTATGCGGTTGTAGTTTGCCTCTTACTATTTTTATGAGCAATACATTATTTTTCTACTTCTTTTTTAAGACCTTTTTCCCATTTTGCTAATTCTAATCATAAAATCACGAATCTTTTTTTTACTTCTATGTTTCCAATCATGTTCTATCCGTTTCTGCTATCAGTTTTTTCATTTTCCTCCGCGAACTTAACGATAAAAACGAATTCGTCACCCCAGTTTTTTTACTTCGCCCAGCCGTTAACCACCGACTGCCGGTTAGAGTAAGTGTTGTTTATCAGTGTTTTTTTGGTCCTGCTCAGACTCCTTTTGTGTATATATATTAACTCCGTTTGTTTTGTTCAATTGTACATATTTTGTTACTTGTCGTTTCTGCATATTTGTATTCTAGTTGTAGGTTATTATATAGTTAGGTTTAAGGTGTAAATAAATTGTTGGAAGAAAGCAAAGACATATCAACGTAATCACTCCTGAACAAACCGTCAATGCCAAGTTTTACGTGGAAGTGCTCAAGAGACTCAAACGAAGGGTCAATCGGGTCCGACAAGACATTGCAGCCGACTGGAAGTTGCACCACGACAACGCCCCGGCTCACACCGCCTTTCTTGTGGACAGCTACCTGACCAAG
>NW_020442412.1:1065524-1066053 GCF_000699045.2 Agrilus planipennis
AGGCGTCTTGTTCAGCGTGCTGTCAAACCTACACTAGCAAGGAGATCGGGCTGAAACTATAGCTACAAGCTATCCAAGGATGGTACTATAGAATGTCACCTCAAGGTAGGCCTAGTGGCGTCATCTCTTGGTTAGGCCGGAAACTTATCAATCCACCCTCGTATATTATCATGCCAAAACACCGATCCGACGGGCGAGCTAAACTGGAAGAAGCATTTCTTGGAGTGTCGAAACACCAAGTGGCGCCCAAATTCGAACCAACGATGCAGTTTTCGTCGCAACAATTAGAGGACATCCTTCAGCGCGTCCTTACAATATCAAAGCCTTCGTCGCCTGCTCCATCCTTTAGAGGGGACATCACTGAGGATCCGATCCGATTCCTGGAAGAATGCGAAGAATACTTCGAGAAATACCGAATCGATTCCAGCGAACAGCTCAAGACCGTCACTAGCCAACTTCAGGGGAATGCGGCAAAGTGGTGGACACCTTACCAAAGTTTTCCGCTACAGTGGAAAGGATTTCGGGATCG
>NW_020442413.1:0-710 GCF_000699045.2 Agrilus planipennis
TTACCTTGCAATATTAATTTGAAATCATTTTTTCGATTTTTAATTTACCCACTACAAACTGCCTCAGTTTAATGAGGGAAAATTGTTGCTGTTGTCACACCCCCGTCGGGAATCGAACCCGGGACCTTTGGCTTTAAAGGGTAGTTTATAGTGGGAAAATTAAAAATCGAAAAAATGATTTCAAATTAATATTGCATATTAATTCAATATTAAGTAACTATCAATGTCATAGGATTTCATATAATTAATGTTACCTTGTTATTATATCTAATGCATCAATATATTTTCTGAATGTAGGGGTACTGAAAAGTCTCCAAAACGGAATTTTTAATTCTAGAACAGGTACATTAATAAAAAACGTTTGAACGGCATCTATCAGCTTTTGGGTTTCTGGATCTGCATTTTCTTCTAGACAACCTAAAGGCACATCCAGTGCTACTCTAGCAATTGCTAAAACAAAAGATTAATAAAATAAAAACACCACTTCTCATTTTGTGTCTCCCATTAATAAAACAAATAATGCGTTTTAGAAAATACTACAAATGGCGCAGTAAACGCCATCTGTAGCACGATGCTACATTTTAGGATTACGTATGCTCCAACAAGGTCCACTTGTGTGGATATCTACTTGCTGAAAACGAATCCCGGCGTAGCCAACCTCAACGTGATAGGCACGTTAGCTTAATCGAATAAAATAATTCGAAGTGGTC
>NW_020442413.1:3815-5925 GCF_000699045.2 Agrilus planipennis
ACCTCCTCGATCAGTTTTTTGCCAGCAAAGACCAAAAATTTTATGAGCGTGGAATTATGCTACTACCAGAAAGATGGCAAAAGGTGTTGGACCAGAACGGTCAATATATAATTTTATAAACTATTTGTTTATTATACGAAAACTGTCTTTCATTTCCACAAAAAAAAACGAAATGACTTTCCGAACAACCCTATAGATATTTTCTCATACCTAATACTTTTCGGACTTTATTTAAAACTGAACTACATATATATTGAGTAATTGAAATATTTTTTTTAACGAATTAATGCCTAAAGCTATTACGTTACGTAAGTTATGAACAATTAAATGAAATAGATGAATGATTGTGGTGTTGTTTGAAGTTAAGTGTGGGTAAATTAGAAGTGCTTAATAAATTTTCTTCCGGCAAGGGCGAGTTTGGCAAACGTTGCAGTTACCACACTAGTCATAAATCCCGGCGAATTACCATAATTGGTATGGAATATCCGAAACAGAACAAACCGGCACGATCCGAAATTTCCGTTGAGAACGAGGAGGCAGAGAAAGGGTTCCTTTAGGGGAAGAGTCGTCGGTCGTTAGTGTCACCTAGTATAGACACGCAACGTCTTGAATTGCGTGTGGATTTCTCTGTCTTACGAAAGAGAACTATTCGGATCTGACAGAACGCTGCTCGAAAACTAGGATGTATACGGCCATTTGTCCCCTATATTTCTCTTCCCTTGTGACTTAAATCGACCTCGCAGCTTTCGAAACTGCTGCAAATTGAGGAGGGATGAAAATAGGAACGTTCAACACTACATACTTCCATCCTGGCCCGTCGTAGTCGTCGTCGCTCCACTTATTAGACTGCCGCTGTCCCAAAGTAGAGCCCGCTTCTTATACATACATACATATATACAGTATATACGATAGTACATTTCAGTTTTATAGCCGATTGTTCGCGCAAATTTAATAAACCCATTTACCTTGAATTATCACTAGGGCGAGATCCATCACATTTAATTTAATCTCGCTACGCATATTTTACGATCTCTTAAAATGATACGATAAAGAATTTACAACTATCACCGATATTTATAAAGAAATTGTGTTTACTTTTAGTGAACCGATAACCATCCTTAAAGGACCTCGCAAAGTCCTCCTCATCGTTGTTAGACTTATGCAGGTATCATTACTATGCCACTATTTTATAATAATTTTATTTGGTGGTTTCGTTGAATCCTTTCTTTGAAGTTGTGAGCTCGTGATGGCAAAGATTTCATGAAAAGTAATTAGCTTTAAAAATAATTATAAAGGACAAGCTTAAATTAAATGTCTGTAGAAATAGCAAGCATTGCCAAGAATTTACCTCGATGTGTCAACGTTGATAACGCGGCTGTCCTTCATAATCTTGCTAATAACAATTTTGGTAACTCAGTTTTGCGAGGTTTAATGAAAGTAGTTATAAAAAAAGTATTTAGTAGCTGTCTTACTTGAAAAAGTTTCCATTTGGAATGATGTAAAAAACCTTCTAAATTCTTGCTTGCTATATATATATCTACAGATGGGGATATACCAATTGGCAACAGCTACTGATAACGGTTAAAGCTAAGTCAAAACGCACTTGGTGCTACAAAACTGATATTTAATAATAGTAGTTTAGTATGAATTTAAGCAAGGAGGAGTTAGAGATAGCTTTAGATAAAATGGAAGAGGCGTTGACAAAGAGTGAAGGTGCGTGTCCAACCAGTCTTAGGACTGACAACCTTATGATGATGAATTTAATTTATGCAATATTAATTTGAAATCATTTTTTCGATTTTTTAATTGCCCACTACAAACTACCTCAAATTAATGAGGGAAAAATTGTTGCTGTTGAAACACTTGAGGTAGTTTGTAGTGGGTAAATAAAAAAAATCGAAAAAATGGTTTCAAATTAATATTGCATATTAATTCACTATTAAGTAACTAACAATGTGAATTAATATGCAATATTAATTCACATTGTTAGTTACTTAATAGTGAATTAATATGCAATATTAATTCACTATTAAGTAACTAACAATGTCATAGGATTTCATATAATTAATTTATGGTATTCAGGCGCCGCCACTGGCTGACAAATTTATGC
>NW_020442414.1:0-1093 GCF_000699045.2 Agrilus planipennis
GGCAGTAGGTACCTCAAGTATTTTAGTGGACTATCGTTCAGAAACGCTTTACTTTAGGATCCTAAAAATGTCACAATTCGTCTTCTCACACAGTTCAAAGACGATCTAGGCTATCCATTTCGTCCTCCTATCACGAATAGAAGCAGTAGCCACCTCATGTTCTTTGGTGGACCATTTAATAAATACTTCATGTAGGTTCCCGAGAATGGTAAAAATCATTGTATCACACAAAGTAAATTCGAATTTGGCCAATCATTTTATCTACTTTCTCACTTAGTGGCAGTAGGTACCTCGAGTAGTTTAGTGGACGATGGTACAGAGACCCGTCATGATAGGTTCCTGAAAATGCCACAAAACGACGTCTCACACGGTTCAAAGACGATTTAGGCTATCCACTTGGTCATCCTATCTCTAATAAATGCTTCATTTAAGTTATCGAGAATAGTATAAATCATTGTATCACACCCTGTAATGGCGAATTTGGGTATCCATTTTATCTACCTTCTCGCTTAGAAGCAGTTGGTACCTCGAGTATTTTAGTGGTCTATCGTTGAGAAACGCTTCGCTGTAGTTTCCTAAAAATGTCACAATTCGCCGTCTCACCTGTTCAAAGACGATCTAGGCTATCCATTTGGTCCTCCTATCACGAGTAAAAGCAGTAGCTACCTCATGTTCCTTGGTGGACTATATCTAATAAATACTTCATATTGGTTCCCAAGAAATTTAAAAATCATTGTATCACACCCTGCATAGGCGAATTTGCCCATCCATTTTGTCTACTTTCTCGCTTAGTGGCAGTAGCCTTCTCGAGTATTTTAGTGGACTATCGTTCAGAAACGCTTCGCGATAGGTTCCTAAAAATGTCACAATTCGCCGTCTCACACAGTTCAAAGACGATCTAGGCTGTCCATTTGGTCCTCCTATCACGAATAGAAGCAGTAGCTACCTCATGTTCTTTGGTGGACTGTATCTAATAGGTACTTCATATTGGTACCCGAGAATGGTAAAAATCTTTGTATCACACCCTGTAAAGGCGAACTTCGCCATCCATTTTATCTACTTTCTCGCTTAGGGGCAGTAGGTACCTCGAGTA
>NW_020442414.1:2178-5696 GCF_000699045.2 Agrilus planipennis
TACAGGACTATCGTTTAGAAACCCTTCGCGATAGGTTCCTAAAAATGTCACAAATCGTCGTCTCACACCGTTCAAAGACGGTTCAGGCTATCCGTTTGGTCCTCCTATCACGTATAAATGAAGTAGGTACCTCATGTTCTTTGGTGGACTATCTCTAATAAATGCTTCAATATAGGTTTCCGAGAATTTTAAAAATCATTGTATCACTCCCTATATAGGCGATTTTCGCCATCCATTTTATATACTTTCTTGCTAAGGGGTGTAGGTACCTTGAGTATTTCAGCGGTCTATCGTTCAGAGACGCTTCGTGATACGTTCCTAAAATTGTCACAAATCGCCGTCTCACACCGTTCAAAGACGGTTTAGGCTATCCGTTTGGTCCTCCTAGCACGTATAAATGCTGTGGGTACCTCATGTCCTTTGGTGGATTATATATAATAAGTACTTCATATTGGTTCCCGAGAATGGTTAAAATCATTGTATCACACCCTGTAAAGGCGAATTTCGCCATCCATCTTATCTACTTAAGGGCAGTAGGTACCTCGACTATTTTAGAAGACTATCGTTTAGAAACGCTTCGCGATAGATTCCTAAAAATGTCACAAGTCGTCGTCTCACACCGTTCAAAGACAATTTAGGGTATCCATTTGGTCCTTCTGTCACGTATGGAAGCAGTGGCTACCTCATGTTCTCTGGTGGACTATTTAATAAATCCTTCATATAGGTTCCCGAGAATTGTATAAATCATTGTATCACACCCTGTAAAGGCGATTTTTGCCATCCATTTTATACACCTTCTTCTTAGAGGCTGTAGGTACCTTGAGCATTTTAGTGGGCTATCATTCAGAAACGCCTCGCTATAGGTTCCTAAAATTGTCACAAATCGTCGTCTCACACAGTACAAAGACGGTTTAGGCTATCCATTTGGTCCTTCTATCACGTATAGAAGCAGTAGCTACCTCATGTTCTTTGATGGACTATCAGATAAATCCTTTATATAGATTCTCGAGAATGGTATAAGTCATTGTATCACACCCAGTAAATTCGAATTTGGTCATCCATTTTACCTACTTTCTCGCTTAGTGGCAGTAGGTGCCTCGAGTACTTTCGTGGACGATGGTTCAGAGGCGCGTGGTGATAGGTTCCTGAAAATGCCACAAAACGACTTCTCACACGGTTCAAAGACGATCTAGGCTATCCACTTGGTCATCCTATTACGTATAGAAATAGTAGCCACCTAATGTTCGTTGGTGGGTTATCTCTAATAAATGTTTCATATAAGTTATCGAGAATAGTATAAATCATTGTTTTACACCCTGTAATGGCGAATTTGGCCATCCATTTTATCTACTTTCTCGTTTAGAAGCAGCAAGTACCTCGATCATTTTAGTGGTCCATCGTTGAGAAACGCTTCGCTGTAGGTTCCTAAAAATGTCACAATTCGCCTTCTCACACAGTTCAAAGACCATCTAGGCTATCCAATTGGTACTCCTATCACGAATAGGGGCAGTAGCTACCTCATGATCTTTGGTGGACTATATCTAATAAGTACTTTATATTGGTACCCGAGTTTAGTAAAAATCATTGTATCACACCCTGTAAAGGCGAACTTCGCCATCCATTTTATCTACCTTCTCGCTTAGGGGCAGTAGGTATCTCGATTATTTTAGAGGACTATCGTTTAGAAACGCTTCGGAATAGATTCCTAAAAATGTCACAAATCGTCGTCTTACACCGTTCAAAGACGGTTCAGGCTATCCGTTTGGTCCTCCTAGCACGTATAAATGCAGTAGGTACCTCATGTTCTTTGGTGGACTATATCTAATAAGTACTTCATATTGGTTCCCGAGAATGGTAAAAATCATTGTATCACACCCTGTAAAGGCGAATTCCGCCATCCATTTTATCTACTTTCTCGCTTAGGGGCAGTAGGTACCTCGAGTATTTTAGACGACTATCGTTTAGAAACGCTTCGCGATAGATCCCTAAAAATGTCACAAATCGTCGTCTCACACCGTTCAAGACGATTTAGGCTATCTACTTGGTCATCTTATCTCTAATAAATGCTTCATTTAAGTTATCGAGAATAGTATAAGTCATTGTATCAGACCCTGTGATGGCGAATTTGGGCATCCATTTTATCTACTTTCTCGCTTAGAAGCAGTAGGTACCTCGAGTATTTTAGTGGTCTATCGTTGAGAAACGCTTCGCTGTAGTTTCCTGAAAATGTCACAATTCGCCGTCTCACACAGTTCAAAGACGATCTAGGCTATCCATTTGGACCTCCTATCACGAATAAAAGCAGTAGCTGCCTCATGTTCTTTGGTGGACTATTTCTAATAAATACTTCATATTGGTTCCCAAGAAATTTAAAAATCATTGTATCACACCCTGTAAAGGCGAATTTGCCCATCCATTTTGTCGACTTTCTCGCATGGTGGCAGTAGGCTTCTCCAGTATTTTAGTGGACTATCGTTCAGAAACGCTTCGCGATATGTTCCTAAAAATGCCACAATTCGCCGTCTCACACAGTTCAAAGACGATCTAGGCTATCCATTTGTTCCTTGTATCACGAATAGGAGCAGCAGCTACCTCATGTTCTTTGGTGAACTATTTAATAAATCCTCCATATAGGTTCCCGAGAATGGTATAAACCATGGTATAACACCCTGCAAAGGCGTATTTGGCCATCCATTTTATCTACTTCCTCGCTTAGTAGCTGTAGGCATCTCGAGTATTTTAGTGGACTATCGTTCAGAAACGCTTCGCGATAGGTTCCAAAAAATGTCACAAATCGTCGTCCCACACAGTTCAAAGACGATTTAGGCTATCCATTTGGTCCTTCTATCATGTATAGGAGCAGTAGCTACCTATGTTCCTTAGTGGACTATTTCTAATAAATACAACATATTGGTTATCGAGAATTGTATAAATCAATGTTTCACTCCTTGTCAAGGCGATTTTGCCATCCATTTTATATACTTTCTTGAGTATTTTAGTGGGCTATCGTTCAGAAACCATTTGCGATAGGTTCCTAAAAATGACACAAATCGTCGTTTCACACCGTTCAAAGACTGTTGAGGCTATCCGTTTGGTCCTCCTATCACGTATAACTGCAGTAGGTACCTCATGTTCTTTGGTGGACTATATCTAATGAGTACCTCATATTGGTTCCGGAGAACGGTAAAAATCATTGTATCACACCCTGTAAAGGCGGTTTTAGCCATCCATATTATATACTTTCTTGCATAGAGGCTGTAGGTTCCTCGAGAATTTTGGTGAAATATCCTTCAGAAACGCTTCGGGATAGATTCCTAAAAATGTCACATTTCGTCGTCTCACACAGTTCAAAGACGATCTAGGCTATCCATTTGCTCCTTCTATCACGTGTAGAAGCAGTAGCTACCTCATGTTCTTTGGTGGACTATCTCTAATAAATGCTTCAATATAGGTTTTCAGAATTTTAAAAATCATTGTATCGCTCCCTGTAAAGGCGATTTTTGCCATCCATTTTATAT
>NW_020442414.1:7819-11820 GCF_000699045.2 Agrilus planipennis
TTTATATACTTTCTTGCTTAGAGGCTGTAGGTACCTTGAGTACTTTAGTGGACTATCGTTCAGAAACGCTTCGCGATAGGTTCCTAAAATTGTCACAAATCGTCGTCTCACACAGTGCAAAGACGATTTAGGCTATCCACTTGGTCATCCTATCTCTTATGTATGCTTCATTTAAGTTATCGAGAATAGTATAAATCATTGTATCACACCTTGTAATGGCGAATTTGGGTATCCATTTTATCAACCTTCTCGCTTAGAAGCATTTGGTACCTCGAGGATTTTAGTGGTCTATCGTTGAGAAACGCTTCGCTGCAGTTTCCTAAAAATGTCACAATTCGCCGTCTCACACAGTTCAAAGACGATCTAGGCTATCCATTTGGTCCTCCTATCACGTATAGAAGCAGTAGCTACCTCATGTTCTTTGGTGGACTATATCTAATAAATACTTCATATTGGTTCCCAAGAAATTTAAAAACCATTGTATCACACCCTGTAAAGGCGAATTTGGCCATCCATTTTATCTACTTTCTCGNAGAATGTCACCTCAAGGTAGGCCTAGTGGCGTCATCTCTTGGTTAGGCCGGAAACTTATCAATCCACCCTCGTATATTGAAAAACAGACGTCCTACTACTTGCAGACATTTTTGAAAACTTTAGATCCACTTGTTGGATGACGTATAAATTAGATAGTTTGCATAATTACACTGCTCCTGGACTTGCTTTTGATAGTATGCTAAAAACTATCGAAATTGAACTAGAATTGTTAACTGACATTGATATGATAATGTTTATTGAACGAGGTATTAGGGGTGGAATATGACAATGTAGTAATCGCTACGCGAAAGCAAATAATAAATACATGGTTGATGAATATAACCCAAATGAACTAGTATCATATCTTATGTATTTTGACGTAAATAATTTATACTGTTACGCAATGAGTTTTCCACTTCCTGAAGGTGAATTTGAATGGGTAAATGACATTTACTCCATCGATATTGATAAAATTTCAGATAATGAAAAATATGGGTACATATTCGAAATTGATGCACATTATCCAAGCATACTTCATAAAACACATAAGGATTTACCATTACTTCCAGAACATTTAGTTCCTCCAACATCTACATCAAAAACACCTAAACTATTAACAACCCTTTTTGATAAAAAAAAATATATCATTCACTATAAAAATTTAAAACAAGCTTTAAATTTAGGAATCAAAATTCAAAAAATACATAGAATATTAAAATTTAAACAATCTTGTTGGTTAAAAAAATATGTTGACCTGAATACGAACTTAAGAAAGGCTAGCAAAAATGAGTTTGAAAAAAACTTTTACAAACTAATGAATAATGCAGTTTTTGGTAAAACAATAGAAAATGTACGAAAATATAAAGATATCAAATTAGTAACAAAATGGTCTGGAAGATTTGGAGCCAATTATTATATATCTCAACCAAATTTTCACAGTAGCATAGTTTTTGACGATAGTATTGTAATCATTGAGATGAATAGGTTAAATATAAAATTTAATAAACCGATATATGTAGGATTTTCGATACTTGACATTTCAAAAACTATATTATACGACTTTCATTACAATTATATTCAAAGGAAATTTTCTCATTCGGCTAAACTACTTTACACTGATACAGATTCACTTATTTACCAATTCTTTGTAGACGACATTTACCAACACATAAAGAGCGACCTGCATAAATTCGATACATCAGACTATCCTGAAAACAATATATACCACATACCTTTAACAAATAAGAAAGTGCTTGGTTTAATGAAAGATGAAAATAATGGTAAAATTTTTGAGGAGTTTATCGGTCTCAGATCGAAAATGTATGCCATAAAACTTTTTTGTACTAAAACAGAAATTAACGAAGTAATTAAAAAAGATGAAGATAGCGTGGTAAAAAAAGCTAAAGGAATAACAAAAGCGCCACTTAAGAAAATTACGTTTGATGATTATTTTAAATGTCTGTTTCACAACAAATTAGTAGAGATTAATCAAAACGTAATTATTTCAAAGAAACATAATGTATATACAGTTAAACAACGTAAACTTGCACTCAGTCCTTATGATGATAAAAGAATAGTAAACGCATTAACAACGGATACGTATCCATGGGGATATAATTTTAGATAATTTTTAGACTGCTAAGTATAAAGCATAATTTATATAAAAAGAAATTAATCATATATTTATGTATATAATATGTTTCAAAACAAGTGTATCGTTTGCTTGTATATAGGTACCTTCGCATATTTATTGTAAGGTTTGTTGTATGTTTTAGAATACGTAAAACTAAGTGTAAATAAATAAATTTAACTGTAATTGATTGTATATAATAAGTTATCTCTATTCCTGTTTCATTCATGGGTAAAGTAAAGATAAAATGAGACACGTTTGATATATAACAAAATACATATGTATGTATGTATTGATAACTGTAATACGATGTATAAAATAAATTATTTCTGCTACTATTTCTTTTTATGACCAAAGTGCTAATAAAACGAGATGAACCATCGGGACAGTTATTTTACCAATAAAAGAATTTTATTTCCAAAGTTCATGTTGGAGGGAAAATTCAAGTTTAAACTGGCATAGCCTTGTCCACGCTCCATTTTGTTTCGACATTCTTGGGACATCTATTGAAAAAATTCAATAGACAAAAAAACAATAGCTGCAAATTACACACACTTTTACAGAAAACGACGTTTTCTCAGTATTCTAGCGACATCTTGTTTAATAAAATTCAATGAACAATAGCTTTAAGCGGGAAATTCAAATAAATACAGGCTCCACCCCCATTTTAGGACAATTCCAGAGGGTCTTCAACAAGAGCTTCTGGTATTGTTGACAAAAGGGGCATGGTCTAACCTCTTCAGATGAAAAATGACCTAGAAAGACCTTCTAAAGATCCAAAATTAGTAAGATGTTGATGGATGGATCATGGCCTAGATTTGGGGAGCCGTGACCCAGATATAGAACCCCGCATACTTTACTACTTATCTCTAATAGAAACTTCATATTGGTTCCCGAGAATGATAAAAATCATTGTATCACACCCTGTAAAGGCGAAGTTGGCCATCCATTTTATCTACTTTCTCGCGTTGTGGCAGTAGGTACTTCAAGTATTTTAGTGGACTATCGTTCAGAAACGCATTGCTATAGGTTCCTAAAAATGTCACAATTCGTCGTCTCACACAGTTCAAAAACGCTCTAGGCAGTCCATTTGGTCCTCCTATCACGAATAGAAGCAGTAGCGACCTCATGTTCTTTGGCGGACCATTTAATAAATACTTCATCTAGGTTCCCGAGAATGGTAAAAATCAGTCTATCACACCCTGTACAGGCGAATTTGGCCATCTATTTTATCTACTTTCTCGCTTAGGAGCAGTAGGTACCTCGAGTATTTTAGTGGTCTATCGTAGAGTAACGCTTCGCTGTAGTTTCCTAAAAATGCCACAATTCGCCGTCTCACACAGTTCAAAGACGATCTAGGCTATCCATTTGGTCCTCCTATCACGAATAAAAGCAGTAGCGACCTCATGTTCTTTGGTGGACTATTTCTAATGAGTACTTCATATTGGTTCCCGAGTATGGTAAAAATCATTGTATCACACCCTGTAAAGGCGATTTTCGCCATCCATTTTAGATACTTTCTTACATAGAGGCTGTAGGTACCTTGAGTATTTTAGTGGACTATCGTTCAGAAACGCTTCGCGATAGGTTCCTAAAATTGTCACAAATCGTCGTCTCACGCCGTTCAAAGACGGTTCAGGCTATCCGTTTGGTCCTCCTATCACGTATAAATGCAGTAGGTACCTCATGTTCTTTGGTGGACTATATCTAATAAGTACTTCATATTGGATCCCGAGAATGGTAAAAATCATTGTATCACACCCTGTAAAGGCGAATTTCGCCATCCATTTTATCTACTTTCTCGCTTAGGGGCAGTAGGTACCTCGAGTATTTTAGA
>NW_020442414.1:12586-25448 GCF_000699045.2 Agrilus planipennis
CAGTTTCAAAGCTGTTAAAAGCAGTTCCAAGCAGTTAGAAACAGTTTCCAAAGCTGTTCAAAGCAGTTCCAAGCAGTTAGAAGCAGTTTTGACTTTTTCGAAAATTGTTATAAAGCCCTTGTCTTGCTAAGATATGTACAGTTAGAGTTATGCTTTGCATGATTAGATCATGAATAGTAATAATAAAGAAAAGGTTATTAAGCGTAAGCTTGTTACAAAACGTATTATTATAAAGAATAAATTAAAGTTATCTAAAGAGGGACAACATGTTCACGAAGATGTTTTCACACCGATTACAAAACATTTAAAAAATATTGAAAACAAACTAAATTATAATGATGATGACGATGAATCAAAGTTTGTAAATGAAAATACTACTGCAAATGATAATTACACTGATAATTCTTTAAAGGAAGAAGATATTCCAAATTTTTTTAATANTTACCTCATTTTCTTTGGTTGACTATTTCTAATAAGTACTGCATATTGGCTCCCGAGAATGGTAAAAATCGTTGTATCACACCCTGTAGAGGCGAATTTGGCAATCCATTTTATCCACTTTCTCGCTTAGTGGCAGTAGGTACCATGAGTATTTTAGTGGACCATCGTTCAGAAACGCTTCGCGATAGGTTTCTAAGAATGTCACTAATACTCGTCTCAGACAGTTCAAAGACGATTTAGGCTATCCATTTGGTCCTTCTATCACGTATAGAAGCAGTAGCCACCTCATGTTCTTTGGTGAACTATTTCTAATAAATACATCATATAAGTTATCGAGAATGGTATAAAACATTGTATCACACCGTGGAAAGGCGAATTTGGCCATCCATTTTATCTACTTTCTCGCTTAGAGGCAGTAGGTACCTCGAGGATTTTAGTGCACTATCGTTCAGAGACGCTTCGGTATAGGTTCCTAAAAATGTCACAAATCGTCGCCTCACACAGTTCAAATACGATCTGGGCTATCCATTTAAATTCCATCCATATACCTCATGTTCCTTGGTGGACTATATCTAATAAATACTTCATATTGGTTCCCGAGAATGTTAGAAATCATTGTATCGCACCCTGTAAAGGCGAATTTAGCCATCTATTTTATCTACTTTCTCGCTCAGTGGGAGTAGGCTCCTCGAGTATTTTAGTGGACTATCGAGCAGAAACGCTTCGCTATAGGTTCCTAAAGATCTCACAAATCGTCGTCTCACACCGTTCAAAGACCATTTGGCTATCCATTTGGTCCTAATATCACGTATAAAAGCAGCAGGTACTTCATGTACTTTGGTGGACTATATCTAATGGATACCTCATTTTGGTTCCCGAGAATGGCAAAAATCATTGTATCACACCCTATAAAGGAAAATGGTCTTCCATGTTATCTACTTTCTCGCTTAGTGGCAGTAGGTACTTCGAGTATTTTAGTGGACTATCCTTCAGAAACGCTTCGCGATAGACTCCCAAAAATGTCACAGATCGTCGTCTCACACAGCTCAAAGACGATTTAGGCTATCCATTTGGTCCTTCTATCGTGTATAGAAGCAGTAGGTACCTCATGTTCTTTGGTGGACTATCTAATAAATACTTCATCCTTCCCGTGAATGGTATAAATCATTGTATCACACCCAGTAAAAGCGATTTTGGCCATTCATTTTATCTACTTTCTCGCTTAGTGGCAGTAGGTACTTCGAGTATTTTAGTGGACTATCCTTCAGAAACGCTTCGCGATAGGTTCCTAAAATCGTCACAAATCGTCGTCTGACACAGTGCAAAGACGATTTAGGCTATCCATTTGGTCCTTCTATCACGTATAGAAGCAGTAGCTACCTCATGTTCTTTGGTGTGCTATATCTAATAAATACTTCATATTGGTTCCCGAGAATGTTAAAAATCATTGTATCACACCCTGTAAAGGCGAACTTGGCCATCCATTCTTTCTACTTTCTCGCTTAGTGGCATTAGGTACCTCAAGTATTTTAGTGCCCATACAGCACGCAATATCCTATGGATGTACGATTATGTCCCTATTACGTCCATCATGTCCAATTTCCTTGAGGGATTAGTTGAGGACATACTATGTATATCCTCATTGGACATATGTACTGGTGTCTTTATAGGACATACATCGGATATCCAGTGGATATCAGCAGATATTATCAGATATTATTATAAAATACATATTAAAATGTGGGCACATATGTACCTATGTATTGTATGTATGTTTTATAATGTGGCGTTAGTATCACTGACGTCATTACANAATCATTGTATCACACTCTGTAAAGGCGAATTTGGCCATCCATTTTCTCTACTTTCTCGCATAGTGGCAGTAGAGACCTCCAGTATTTTGGTGGACCATCATTCAGAAACGCTTAACGATAGATTCCTAAAAATGTCACAAATCGTCGTCTCACACCATTAAAGACAATTAAGGCTATCTATTTGGTCCTATTATCACGTATAGAAGCAGTAGCTCCCTCATGTTCTTTGGTGGACTATCTCTAATAAATGCCTCAATATAGGTTTTCGAGAATTTTAAAAATCATTGTATCACTCCCTGGAAAGGCGATTTTTGTCATCCATTTTATATACTTTCTTGCTTAGAGGCTGTAGGTACCTCGAACATTTTGGTGGACTATCGTTCAGAAACGCTTAGCGATAGGTTCCTAAAAATGTGACAAATCGTCGTCTCACACAGTTCAGAGACGATTTAGGCGATCTATTTGGTCCTCCTATCACGTATAGAAGCAGTAGCTACCTGAAAGTCTTTGGTGAACCATCTAATAAATACTTCATATAAGTTCCCGAGAATGGTATAAATCATTGCATCACACCCCGTAAAGGCAAATTTGGCCATTCATTTTATCTACTTTCTCGCTTAGTGGCAGTAGGTACCTCGAGTATTTTAGTGGACTATCGTTCAGAAACGCTTCGCGATAGGTTCCTAAAAATGTCACAAATCGTCGTCTCACACCGTTCAAAGACGGTTCAGGCTATCCGTTTGGTCCTCCTATCACGTAGAAATGCAGTAGGTACTTCATGTCCTTTGGTGGACTACATCTGATAAGTACTTCATATTCGTTCCCGAGAATTGTAAAAATCATTGTATCACACCCTGCGAAGGCGAATTTGGCCATCCATTTTATCTAAATTTCTCGCTTAGAGGCAGTAGGTACCTCGAGTATTTTAGTGAACTATCGATCAGAAACGCTTCGCGATAGATCCCTAAAAATGTCACAAATCGTCGTCTTACGCCGTTCAAGACGATTTAGGCTATCTATTTGGTCCTCCTATCACGTATAGAAATAGTTGCTACCTAATGTTCGCTGGTGGGTTATCTCTAATAAATGCTTCATATAAGTTATCGAGAATAGTATAAATCATTGTATCTCACCCTGTAATGGCGAATTTGGCCATCTATTTTATCTACTTTCTCGCTTAGAAGCAGTAGGTACCTCGAGTATTTTAGTGGTCTATCGTTGAGAAACGCTTCGCTGTAGGTTCCTAAAAATGTCACAAATTCGCCATTTCTCACAGTTCAAAGACGATCTACGCTATCCATTTGGTCCTCCTATCACGAATAGAAGCAGCAGCTACCTCATGTTCTTTGGTGGACCATTTAATAAATACTTCATGTAGGTTCCCGAAAATGGTAAAAATCTTTGTATCACTCCCTGTAAAGGCGATTTTCGGCATCCATTTTATATACTTTCTTGCTTAGAGGCTGTAGGTACCTTGAGTAATTAAGAGCACTATCGTTTAAAAACGCTTCGCGATAGATTCCTATAAATGTCACAAATCGTCGTCTCATACCGTTCAAGGCGATTTAGGCTATCTATTTTGTCCTCCTATCACGTATAGAAGCAGTAGCTATCTCGTGTTCCTTGATGGACTATCTCTAATAAATGCTTCAATATAGGTTTTCTAGAATTTTTAAAATCATTGTATCACTCCCTGTAAAGGCGATTTTCGCCATCCATTTTATATACTTTCTTGCTTAGAGGCTGTAGGTACCTTGAGTACTTTAGTGGACTATCGTTCAGAAACGCTTCGCGATAGGTTCCTAAAATTGTCACAAACCGTCGTCTCACACAATGCAAAGACGATTTAGGCTATCCATTTGGTCCTCCTATCACGTATAGAAGCAGTAGCTATCTCATGTTCTTTGATGGACAATCTCTAATAAATGCTTCAATATAGGTTTTCTAGAATTTTTAAAATCATTGTATCACCTCTGTAAAGGCGATTTTTGCCATCCATTTTATATACTTTCTTGCTTAGAGGCTGTAGGTACCTTGAGTACTTTAGTGGACTACCGTTCAGAAACGCTTCGCGATAGGTTCCTAAAATTGTCACAAATCTTCGTCTCACACAATGCAAAGACGATTTAGGCTATCCATTTGGTCCTTCTATCACGTGTAGAAGCAGTAGCTACCTCATGTTCTTTGGTGGACTATCTCTAATAAATGCTTCAATATAGGTTTTCTAGAATTTTAAAAATCATTGTATCACTCCCTGTAAAGGCGAATTTCGCCATCCATTTTATCTACTTTCTCGCTTAGAGGCAGTAGGTACGTCGATTATTTTAGTGGTCTATCGTTCAGATACGCTTCGCGATAGGTTCCTAAAAATGTCACAAATAGTCGTCTCACATGGTTCGAAGACGATCTAGGCTATCCATTTAAAATTCATCCATATACCTCATGTCTTTGGTGGACTATATAGAATAGATACTTCATGTTGGTTCCAGAGAATGGTAAAAATCATTGTATCATCCTGTGTAAAGGCGCATTTGGCCATCCATTTACTCTCTCGCATAGTGGCAGTAGGTACCTCGAGTACTTTGGTGAACTATCGTTCTGAAACGCTTAACAATAGATTCCTAAAAATGTCTCAAATCGTCGTCTATCACCATTAAAGACTGTTTAGGTTATCTATTTGGTCCTATTATCACGTATAGAAGCAGTAGCTTCCTCATGTTCTTTGGTGCACTATCTCTAATAAATGCTTCAATATAGGTTTTCGAGAATTTTAAAAATCATTGTATCACTCCCTGTAAAGGCGATTTTTGTCATCCATTTTACATACTGTCTTGCTTAGAGGCTGTAGGTACCTCGAATATTTTGGTTAACTATCGTTCAGAAACGCTTCGCGATAGGTTCCTAAAAATGTCTCAAATTGTCGTCTTATACAGTTCAAAGACGATTTCGGCTATCCAGTTTGTCCTTCTATCACGTATAGAAGCAGTATTTACCTTATGTTCTTTGGTAGACTATATAGTAAGTCCTTCATATAGGTTCCCGAGAATGGTATAAATCATTGTAGCACACCCAGTAAAAGCGAATTTGGCCATCCATTTTATGTACTTTCTCGCTTAGAGGCAGTAGGTACCTCGAGTATTTTAGTGGTCTATCGTTCAGATACGCTTCGCGATAGGTTCCAAAAAATGTCACAAATAGTCGTCTCACATACTTCAAAGACGATCTAGGCTATCCATTTAAAATCCATCCATATACCTCATGTCCTTTGGTGGACTATATCTAATAGATACTTCATATTGGTTCCCGAGAATGGTATAAATCATTGTAGCACACACAGTAAAGGCGAATTTGGCCATCCATTTCATCTACTTTCTCGCTTAGTGGCAGTAGGCATCTCGAGTATTTTAGTGGACTATCGTTCAGAAACGCTTCGCGATAGGTTCCTAAAAATCTCACAAATCGTCGTCTCACACAATTCAAAGACGATTTAGGCTATCTATTTGGTCCTCCTATCACGTATAGAAGCAGTAGCTTCCTCATGTTATTTGGCGGACTGTTTTTAATAAATACTTCAATATGTGTTTCCGAGAATGGTAAAGATCATTGTATCATTCCCTGAAAAGGCGATTTTTGCCATCCATTTTATATACTTTCTTGCTTAAAGGCAGTAGGTACCTCGAATATTTTGGTGGACTATCATTCAGAAACGCTTCGCGATAGGTTCCTAAAAATGTCACAAATCGTCGTCTCACACCATTCAAGACGATTTAGGCTATCTATTTGGTCCTCCTATCACGCATAGAAGCAGTAGCTATCTCATGTTCTTTGGTGGACTATCTCTAANCCTCTAAAGGCGAATTTCGCCATCCATTTTATCTACTTTCTCGCTTAGATGCAGTAGGTACCTCGAGTATTTTAGAGGACTGTCGATTAGAAACGCTTCTCGATAGATTCCTAAAAATGTCCAAAATCGTCGTCCCACAAAGTTCAAAGACGGTTTAGGCTATCTCTTTGGTCCTCCTATCACGTATAGAAGCAGTATCTACCTCATGTTCTTTGGTGGACTGTTTCTAATAAATACTTCATATTGGTTCCCGTGAATGGTAAAAATTATTGTATCACACCCTGTAAAGGCGAAATTGGTCATCTACTTTATCTACTTCCTCGCTTAGTGGCAGTAGGTACCTCGAGTATTTTAGTGGACGATGCTAAAGAGACGCGTCATGATAGGTTCTTGAAGATGCCTCAAATCGCCGTGTCACGCGGTTCAAAGACGATTTAGGCTATCCATTTAGTCATCTTATCACGTATAGGAGCAGTAGCCACCTAATGTTCTTTGTTGGATTATCTCTAATAAATACTTCATATAGGTTCCCGAGGATGGTATAAATCATTGTATCACACCCAGTAAATTCGAATTTGGCCATCCATTTTATCTACCTTCACGCTTAGAGGCTGTAGGTACCTCGAGTATTTTTGTGGACTATCCTTCAGAAACGCTTCGCGATAGACTCCTAAACATGTCACAAATCGTCGTGTCACACCGTTCAAGACGATTTAGGCTATCTATTTGGTCCTCCTATCAAGTATAGAAGCAGTATCTACCTCATGTTCTTTGGTGGACTGTTTCTAATAAATACTTCATGTTCGTTCTCGTGAATGGTAAGAATCATTGTATCACACCCTCTAAAGGCGAATTTGGCAATCCCTTTTGTCTGCCTTCTCGCTTAGTGACAGTAGGTACCATGAGTATTTTAGTGGACTATCGTTCAGAAACGCTTCGCGATAGGTTCCTAAAATGTCACAAATCGTCGTCTCACACCGTTCAAGACCATTCAGTCCATCTATTTGGTCCACCTATAACGAATAGAAGCAGTAGGTACCTCATGTCCTTTGGTGGACCATCTCTAATAAATACTTCAATATAGGTTTCCGAGAATGGTAAAAATCATCGTATCGCACCCTGTAATGGCGAATTTGGTTATCCATATTATCTACTTTTTCGCTTAGTGGCAGTAGGTACCTCGAGTGTTTTGGTGGACGATCATTGGGAAACGCTTAATGATGGGTTCCTGAAAATGTCACAAATCGTCG
This sequence comes from Agrilus planipennis, assembly GCF_000699045.2. Taxonomy (NCBI): domain Eukaryota; kingdom Metazoa; phylum Arthropoda; class Insecta; order Coleoptera; family Buprestidae; genus Agrilus; species Agrilus planipennis. The sequence goes on from NW_020442414.1 coordinate 19,936, forward strand.
TCTCACTCTGTTCAAAGGTAATTTGGGCTATCCATTTGGTCCTCCTATCACGTATAGAAGCAGTAGCGATTTCATGGTATTTGTTGGACTATCTCCTAGAAATACATCAATATTTGTTCTCGAAAATGTCACAAATCGTCATCATACACCGTTTAAAGACGATTTGGGCGATCTATTTGATCCTTCTACCACGTATAGATGCAGTATCGACCTCATGCTATTTTCTGGACTATCTCTTAGAAATACTTCAAAATTTGTTCCTGACAATGGCATACATCGTCGTATCATGTCGTGTAAAAGCGATTAAGACCTTCCGTTTTATACTCCTTCCTCGCATAGAGATAGTAGGCACCTCGAGTACTTTGGTGGACAATCGTTCAGAAACGCTTTATGATAGGTTCCTGAAAATGTCACAAATCGTCGTCTCACTCCGTTCAAAGACAATTTGGGCTATCCATTTGGTCCTCCTATCACTTATTGGAGCAGTAGCGACCTCATGCTATTTGGTGGACTGTCACTCAAAAATAGTCCAATATTTGCTCGCGAAAGTGGCATATATCGTCGTTTTACTCCGTGTAAAAGCGATATCAACCGTCCATTCTATTGTCCTTCCTCGCATAGAGACAGTAGGCACTTCGAGTATTTTGGTCAACGATCGTTCAGAAGCGCTTCAAGATTGGTTCCTGTCAATGTCACAAATTGTCGTCTCAGACAGTTTCAAGACGATTTGGGCTATCCGTTTGGTCCTCTAATCACGTATTGAAGCAGTAGCCACGTAATGCCCTTTGGTGGACTATCCTTCAGGAATATTTCAATATTTGTTCCTGAAAATGGCATAAATCGTCGTATCACGCCGTGTAAAAGCGATCTAGACCTTCGATTTTATTTTCCTTCCTCGCATAGGGACAGTAGGCACCTAGAGTATTTTGGTGGATGATCGTTCAGAAACGCTTCAAGATTGGTTCCTGTAAATGTCACAAATTGTCGTCTCAGACCGTTTAATGACGATTTAGGCTATCCATTTAGTCCTTCTGTCACGTATTGAAGTAGTAGCCACCTAATGCTCTTTGGTGGACTATCCCTCAGGAATACCTCAAATTTGGGTCCCGNGAGTAAAAGGGAAAGCGCCAATAGAGTGGACACCGGCTGCACTAGAGGCATTCGTCGCTTGCAAGAATAGCCTCGCCCAAGCCACCCTTCTGGCCCACCCTAAACTGGACGCAACCCTAGCACTCATCTGCGACGCCTCCAATACAGCTGTTGGAGCTGCCCTGCACCAGCGTGTCGACAATGGTTGGGAACCGCTAGGTTTCTTTGCAAAGAAGTTAAGCCCAGCCGAGTGCAAATATAGTGCGTATGATAGAGAATTGTTAGCTATATACGCAGCTATTAAACACTATCGCCATATGTTAGAAGGGAAAACATTTATCATATACACGGATCATAAACCTCTAACATTTGCTTTCAAACAAAAGTCCGATAAATGGACTCCCCGTCAGACGCGTCATTTGGACTTAATTGCTCAGTTTAGCACGGACATCAGACATGTATCGGGAAAAGACAACGTTGTCGCTGATACGCTGTCGCAAATAGAAGAGGTCAAGGAATCGTTAGACTTCACCGCCCTCGCAACAGACCAACAGCAGGACGTAGAAATAAAGACATACCTACGCACCGAATCAAGCCTTCAACTGAAGAAGATCGAGATTCCTGGTNCCGTTTGGACTATTCGAGTTCAAATATATGACGTTTGGGCTTCGTAACGCCGCCGCAACTTTTCAACGGTTTATCGACAATGTATTGCGTGGATTAAACTTCTGCTACGTATACATTGACGATATCCTAGTGGCGTCCGCAACCGAAGAAGAACACTACGACCACCTGAAAACTCTCTTCGGTCGCCTACAACACCATGGAGTCGTGATCAACCAGGCGAAGTGCGTATTCGGCAAACCAGAGGTGCAGTTCCTAGGATACCAACTAACGAGTAACGGAGCCGAACCATTACCGGAAAAAGTCGAGACGATACGGAAGTACCCGAAGCCGGAGAACGCCAAGCAGCTGCGGCAATTTCTCGGTATGTTAAATTTTTACCGCCAGTTTTTGCCAAACGCCGCAGATAAGCAAGCTNTGTTTACAAAAATTTTGTCGGACGATATTTCCGTAAGATATAACTGGTTAGGTGCCAAAAAGAAGGAAGTATTTTGTCATCTCCATTTATGTAGACTGATAATAAGTAAGCGAAAATTTATTATTATTATCGATAAATTTGCTTAATTAATTTTGTGTAGAAATACTTGCAGTTAATATTTTTTAGGCACAAGAAGTTGTAAGAATTGGTAAACATACTCCCTACGAATTTGTAAAGAGGGTGTTTACAAAAATTTTGTCGGACGATATTTCCGTAAGATATAACTGGTTAGGTGCCAAAAAGAAGGAAGTATTTTGTCATCTAGACTGATAATAAGTAAGTTACTAATTAATAAAATAGGATTATAAGTTTTCATTAAGTAAATTTAGATAGGTATGATAAATCATAANACGAAGAAATAAAGACATACCTACGCACCGAATCAAGCCTTCAACTGAAGAAGATCGAGATTCCTGGTATGGGTGTATCTGTTTTTTGCGACCATTCTACAACAGTTCCGAGACCATTCCTGACGCCAAAATTTCGCAAAACAGCTTTCAATGCAGTCCATGGCCTTTCTCACCCCGGCATCGAAGCCACCGTGAAGCTGATGACAAGTCGTTTCGTATGGCCCTGCATAAAAAAAGACTGTCGTGAATGTGCTCGCGCATGTGTACCATGCCAGCGTTCGAAGATTACCCGTCACGTGTCAGCACCGCACGGGATTTTCAAACAACCAGCATCCAGATTCGACCATGTCCACATCGATTTGATTGTGATGCCAGTTTCGGAAGGCAAACGGTATTGCCTTACCTGTGTGGACCGTTTCACTCGTTGGCCGGAAGCATTTCCATTGGAGGACCAGACCGCCGAAACCGTGGCTAGAATCTTCTACGAAGGGTGGATCTGCAGATTTGGCGTACCGTTACAAGTAACTACCGACCAGGGACGGCAGGTCGAATCAGATCTTTTTCGACGCCTCAACGAACTGACTGGATCAACCCACCTACGTACGACCGCATATCATCCCCAGGCCAATGGAATGGTAGAACGATTACACCGGCAACTAAAGTCAGCTATCATATGTCACGCCACTGACCGATGGACCGAAGTGATATCCACCGTTTTATTGGGAATACGATCGGCATGGAAAGAAGATATTCAAGCCACCTCCGCGGATCTTACCTACGGACAGCCGCTGCGATTGCCTGGAGAGTTCCTAGCCCCAAGAAAGGACGAAACGTTCGAGGATGTAGCTGATTACGCCGAGCGACTCAAAAACGACTTCGCAAACTTGACCCCAGTTGCAGCTACAAGTCATAAACAACAAAAGACATTCGTCTTTAAGGAGTTAGCTAACACCGATCAAGTTTTCGTACGATATAATGGACCCAAACAACCCCTACATCCTGCATACGAAGGTCCATACACGGTCATTAGCAGGACAGTAAAAACATTCACCGTGCGAATAAATGGCAAAAATGTCGTGGTCTCAATCGACCGTTTAAAACCAGCATTTACCATGTCAGAGGACGACACGCAAGAAAAAGTTCCTCAGCAAACGATGCAGTCCGAGCAACCTATCCAGGATCAAATCCAACCCACAGTTAACCGATCAGGCAGGAAGGTTCGCTTCACCGATCGCTATCAAGCAAGCCCATAATCGTGACCTTATCACTAGCAGGAGGGTACTGTAGCGATCTGTACATATTGTAAATATTTGAATTTTATTTTCTAAATCTTTACTTTCAACTTTAATTTCAAACTCTTAAGCATGCTTCATTACNAGCTACATCACGTCCTTCGGTGGACTATCTCTAATAAATACATCATATAGGTTCCCGAGAATGGTATAAATCATTGTATCGCACCTAGTAAAAGCGATTTTGGCCATCCATTTTATCTACCTTGTCGCTTAGAGGCAGTGGGTAGCTCCAGTATTTTGGTGAACGATCAGTCAGAAACGCTTCACGATAGGCACCTGAAAATGCCACAAATAGTCGTCTCACATCGTTCAAAGACGATATAGTTTATCCACTTGTTCCTCCCATCACTTATAGAAGCAGTAGTTACCTCATATCCTTTGTTGGACGATCTCTAATAAATACAGCATATAGGTTCCCGAAAATGTCATAAATCAGTGTATCAAACCCTGAAAAGCCGCTTATGTTCACCCATTTTATCAACTTTGTCGCTTAGAGGCAGTAGGTACCTCGAGTATTTTGGTGGACGATCCTTCAGAGACGCCTCATGATATGTTCCTGAAAATGCCACAAATCGTCGTCTCACACCGTTCACAGATGAATTAGGCTATCAATGTAGTCCTAATATCACTTATAGAAGCAGTAGCTACCTGATGTTATTTGGTGGACTATCTCTAATAGATACTTCAGTATAGGTTCACGAAAATGGCATTAATCATTGTATCACATCTTGTAAAACCGATTTTGTTCATCCATATTGACTACCTTGTCGCTTAGAGGCGGTGGGTACCTCCAGCATTGTGGTGAACGATCGTTCAGAAACGCTTAATGATGGGTTCATGAAACTGCCACAGATCGACGCCTCACAGCGTTTAAAGACGATTTAGGCTATCCGTTTGATTCTCCTATCATATATAGGAGCAGTAGCTACCTCATGTTCCTTGGTTTAATATCTTTAATAAATACCTCATATTGGTTCCCGAGAACGGTAAAAATCATTGTAAAGGCGATTTTGGCCATCCATTTTGCCTACCTTGTCGCTAAGAGGCAGTAGGTACCTCCAGTATTTTGGTGAACGATCGTTCAGAACCGCTTCATGATGGGTTCATTAAAATGCCACAAATCGACGTCTCACATCGTTTAAAGACGATTTAGGATATCCATTTGACCCTCCTATCACATATAGGAGCCGTAGCTACCTCACGTTCTTTGGTGGACTATCTCTAATAGGTACTTCAGTATAGGTTCCCGAAAATGGCATAAATCAGTGTATCAAACCCTGTAAAGCCGCTTTTTTTCATCCATTTTATCAACTTTGTCGCTTAGAGGCAGTAGGAACCTCGAGTATTTTGTTGGACGATCCTTCAGAAACGCCTCATGATAGGTTCCTGAAAATGCCACAAATCGTCGTCTCACATTTTTCAAAGATGATTTAGGCTATTGATTTTTGCTCCTCCTATCACGTATAAAAGCAGAAGCTACCTCATGTTATTTGGTGGACTATCCCCAATAGATACTTCAATATAGGTTTCCGAGAATGATAAAAATCATTGTATCACACCCTGTAAAGGCGATTTTGGTCATCCATTTTATCTGCTTTCTCGCTTAGGGGCAGTAGGTACGCCGAGTACTTTTGTGGGTGATCCTTCAGAAACGCTTCATGATAGGATCCTGAAATT
>NW_020442414.1:25734-29388 GCF_000699045.2 Agrilus planipennis
TAGATACTTCATTATAGGTTCCCGAAAATGGCATAAATCACTGTATCACACCCTGTAAAGCCGATATTGTTCATCCATTTTATCTACCTTGTCGCGTAGAGGCAGTAGGTACCTCGAGTATTTTGGTGGACGATCGTCCAGATACGCTTCATGATAGATTCCTGAAAATGCCACAAATCGTCGTCTCACAGCGTTCAAAGACGATTTATTCTATCCATCTGTTCCTCCCATCACGTATAGGAGCAGTAGCTACCTATGGTTCTTTGTTGGACGATCTCTAATAAATACATCATATAGGTTCCCGAGAATGGCATAAATCATTGTATCACATCCTGTAAAGCCGATTTTGTTCATCCATTTTATCTACCTTGCCGCTTAAAGGCAGTGGGGACCTCCAGTATTTTGGTGAACGATCGTTCAGAAACGCTTCATGATGGGTTCATAAATATGCCACAAATCGTCGTCTCACACCGTTTAAAGACGATTTAGGCTATTCATTTGGTGCAACTATCACGTATAGAAGCAGAAGCCATCCCATGTTCTTTGGTGGACTATCTCTAGAGTCGTCTCACACCGTTCAAAGACGATTTAGGATATTCATTTGTTTCTCCCATCACGTATAAGAGCAGTAGTTACCTCATGTTATTTGTTGGACGATCTCTTATAAATACATCATATAGGTTCCCGAAAATGGCATAAATCATTGTATCGCACCCTGTATAGCCGATTTTGTTCATCTATTTTATCTACCTTGCCGCGTAGAGGCAGTAGGTACCTCGAGTATGCTGGCGGATGATAATTCAGAAACGCTTCATGATAGGTTCCTAAAAATGCCGCGTGTCACACCGCTCAAAGACGATTTAGGCTATCCACTTGGTCCTCCTATCACGTATAGGACCAGTAGCTACCTCTAGATCCTTGGTGAACTATCTCTAATAAATGCTTCATATAAGTCCCCGGGAATGGTAAAAATCATTGTATCACACCCTGTAAAGGCGATTTTTGTAGTCCATTTTATCTTCTTTGTCGCTTAGAGGCAGTGGGTAACTCGAGTATTTTGGTGCGCGATCTTTCAGAAACGCTTCATGATAGGTTCCTGAAAATGCCACAAATCGTCGACTCACACCGTTCAAAGTCGATTTAGGCTATCCATTTGGATCTCCTATCACATATTGAAGCAGTAGCTACCTAATGTCCTTTGTTGGACTTTCTCTAATAGATACTTCATTATAGGTTCCCGAAAATGGCATAAATCATTGTATCACACCCTGTAAAGCCGATTTCGTTCATCCATTTTATCTACCTTGTCGCTTAGAGGCAGTAGGTACTTCGAGTATTTTAGTGGACGGTCCATCAGAAACGCTTCATGATAGGTTCCTAAAAGTGTCACGTCTCACACCGTTCAAAGACGATTTAGGATATCCATTTTGTCCTCCTATCGCAAATAGAAGCAGTAGCAACCTCACGTCCTTCGGTGGACTATCTCTAATAAATACATCTTACTGGTTCCCGAGAATAGTAAAAATCATTGTATCACACCCAGTAAAAGCGATTTTGGAAATCCATTTTATCTACATTTACGATTACTGGCAGTAGGCAACCCAAGTATTTTGGTGGACGATCGCTCAGAAACGCCTCATGTAAGGCTTCTGAAAATGCCACAAATCATCGTCTCACACCGTTCAAAGAAGATTTAGGCTATCCATTTGTTCCTCTCACCACGTACAGGAGCAGTAGCTACCTCATCTTCTTTGTTGGACGATCCCTAATAAATACATAATATAGGTTCCCAAAAATGGCATTAATCTGTGTATCAAACCCTGTAAAGCCGATTCTGTTCAGCCATTTCGTCAACTTTGTCGCATAGAGGCAGTAGGTACCTCGAGTACTTTGGTGGACGATCCTTCAGAAACGCCTCATGATAGGTTCCTGAAAATGCCACAAATCGTCGTCTCACACCGTTCAAAGACGATTTAGGCTATTCATTTGTTCCTCCCATCACGTATAGGAGCAGTGGCTACCTCATGTTCTTTGTTGGACGATCTCTAATAAATACATCATATAGGTTCCCGAGAATGGTATAAATCATTGTATCACACCCTGTAAAGGCGATTTTGGCCATCCATTTTATCTACCTTCTCGCTTAGAAGCAGTCCGTACCTCGAGTATTTTGGTGGACGATCGTTCAGAAACGCTTCACGATAGGATCCTGAAAATGCCACAAATCGTCGACTCACACCGTTCAAAGACGATATAGGCTATTAAGTTGGTCCTCATATCACATATAGAAGCAGTAGCTAGCTCCTACCCTTTGGTGGACTGTTACAAATAAGTACCTCATGTTGGTTCCCGAGAACGGTAGAAATCATTGTATCACACCCTGTAAAGGCGACCTTGGCCATCCATTTTATCTACTTTCTGACTTAGAGGCAGTAGGTACCTACAGTATTTTGGTGGACGATCCTTCAGAAACGCCTCATGATATTTTCCTGAAAATGCCACAAATCGTCGTCTCACTTCGTTCATAGACGATTTAGGCTATCCATTTGTTAATCCCATCACGCATTGGAGCAGTAGCTACCTCATCATCTTTGTTGGACGATCTCTAATAAATACTTCAAGATAGGTTACCGAAAATGGCATACATCACTTTATTACACCCTGTAAAGCCGATTTTGTTCATCCATTTTGTCAACTTTGTCGCTTACAGGCAGTAGGTACCTCGAGTACTTTGGTGGGCGATCCTTCAGAAACGTCTCATGATAGGTTCCTGAAAATTCCACAAATCTTCGTCTCGCTTCGTTCACAGACGATTTAGGCTACCCGTTTGGTCCTCCTATCACATATTGAAACAGTAGCTACCTCATTTTCTTTGGTGGACTATCTTAAATAAATACCTCATGGTGGCCCCCGAGAACGGTTAAAATCATTGTTTCACACCCTGTAAAGGCGATTTTGGCAATCCATTTTATCTACCTTCTCGCTTAGAAGCAGTCCGTACCTCGAGTATTTTGGTGGACGATCATTCAGAAACGCTTCACGATAGGATCCTGAAACTGCCCCAAATCGTCGCCTCACACCGTTTAAAGACGATTTAGGTTATCCATTTTGTTCTCCTATCACATATAGGAGCAGCAGCTAAATCATGTTCTTTGGTGGACTATCTCTACTAGATGCTTCAATATAGGTTCCCGAAAATGGCATAAATCATTTTATCACACCCTGTAAAGCCGATTTCGTTCATCCATTTTATCAACTTTGTCGCTTACAGGCAGTAGGTACCTCGAGTATTTTGGTGGACGATCCTTCAGAAACGCCTCATGATAAGCTCCTGAAATGCCACAAATCGTCGTCTCACTTAGTTCATAGACGATTTAGGTTATCCATTTGGTCCACCTATCACATATTGAAGCAATAGCTACCTCACGTCCTTTGGTGGACTATCTCTAATAAATACATACTATAGGATCCCGAGAGTGGTAAAAATCATTGCATCACACCCTGTAAAAGCGATTTTGGCCATCCATTTTATCAACCTTTACGCTTACAGGCAGTAGGTACCTCAAGTATTTTGGTGGACGATCGCTCAGAGACGCCTCATGATAGTCTCCTGAAAATGCCACAAATCGTCGTCTCACACCGTTCAAAGACGAT
>NW_020442414.1:31686-35170 GCF_000699045.2 Agrilus planipennis
AAATCGTCGTCTCACACCGTTCAAAGACGATTTAGGCTATCCTCTTGGTCCTAATATCACATGTAGAAGCAGTAGCTACCTCATGTTCTTTGTTAGACGATCTCTAATAAATACATCATATAGGATCCCGAGAATGGTAGAAATCATTGTATCAAACCCTGTAAAGGCGATTTTTGTCAAACACTTCATGGTAGATTCCTGAATATGCCACAAATCGTCGTCTCATATTGTTCAAAGACGATTTAGGCCATTCATTTGCTACAACTGTAACGTATAGAAGCAGAAGCTACTTCATGTTATTTGGTAAACCATCTCTAATATCGTCCTTCAGTGGACTATCTCTAATAAGTACATCATATAGGTTCCCGAGAATGGTATAAATCATTGTATCACACCTAGTAGAAGCGATTTTGGCCATCCATTTTATCTACCTTGTCGCTTAGAGGCAGTGGGTACCTCCAGTATTTTGGTGAACGATCGGTCAGAAACGCTTCATGATAGGCTCCTGAAAATGCCACAAATCGTCGTCTCACACCGTTCAAAGACGATATAGGCTATCCACTTGCTCCTCCCATCACGTATAGGGGCAGTAGTTACCTCATCTCCTTTGTTGGACGATCTCTAAAAAATACATCATATAGGTTCCCGAAAATGGCATAAATCTGTGTATCAAACCCTGTAAAGCCAATTATGTTCACCCATTTTATCAACTTTGTCGCATAGAGGCAGTAGGTACCTCGAGTATTTTGGTGGACGATCCTTCAGAGACGCCTCATGATAGGTTCCTGAAAATGCCACAAATCGTCGTCTCACACCGTTGACAGATGTTTTAGGCTGTCCATATAGTCCTAATATCACTTATAGAAGCAGTAGCTACCTGATGTTATTTGGTGGACTATCTGTAATAGATACTGCAATATAGGTTCACGAAAATGGCATTAATCATTGTATCACATCTTGTAAAACCGATTTTGTTCATCCATATTGACAACCTTGTCGCTTAGAGCCAGTGGGTAACTCCAGCATTGTGGTGAACGATCGTTCAGAAACGCTAAATGATGGGTTCATGAAAATGCCACAGATCGACGTCTCACAGCGTTTAAAGACGATTTAGGCTGTCCGTTTGGTTCTCCTATCATATATAGGAGCAGTAGCTCCCTCATGTTCTTTGGTTTAATATCTTTAATAAATACCTCATATTGGTTCCCGAGAACGGTAAAAATCATTGTATCACACCCTGTAATGGTGATTTTGGCCATCCATTTGATCTACCTTGTCGCATAGAGGCAGTAGGTACCTCGAGTACTTTGGTGGACGATCGTTCAGAAATGCTTCATTATAGGTTCCTGAAAATGCCACGTCTCGCACCTTTCAAAGACGATTTAGGCTATCCACTTTGTCCTCCTATCGCATATGGAAGCAGTAGCTACCTCACGTCCTTCGGTGGACAATCTCTAATAAACACATCATATAGGTTCCCGAGAATAGCGAAAATCATTGTATCACACCCTGTGAAAGCGATTTTGGCCATCCATTTTATCTACTTTCTCGCTTAGAGGCAGTAGGTACCTCGAGTATTTTGGTGAGCGATCCTTCAGAAACGATTCATGATAGGTTCCTGAAAATGCCACAAATCGTCGTCTCACACCGTTCAAAGACGATTTAGGCTATCCAATTGGTTCTAATATCACATATAGAAGCAGTAGCTACCTCATGTTCTTTGGTGGACTATCTCTAATAGATACTTCAATATAGGTTACCGAGAATGATAAAAATCATTGTATCACACCCCGTAAAGGCGACTTTGGTCATCCATTTTCTTTACTTTCTCGCTTAGAGGCAGTAGGTACCTCGAATATTTTGGTGGGCGGTCCTTCAGAAACGCTTCATGATAGGTTGCTGAAAATGCCACAAGTCGTCGTTTCACACAGTTCGTAGACGATTTAGGCTGTCCATTTGGTCCTCCTATCACATGTTGAAGCAGTAGCTACCTCACGTCCTTTGGTGGACTATCTCTTATATATACACCATAAAGGATCCCGAGAATGGTAAAAATCATTGTATCACACGCTGTAAAAGCGATTTTGGCCATTCATTTTATCTACATTTACGATTACAGGCTGTAGGCAACCAAAGTATTTTGGTGGACGATCGCTCAGAAACGCCTCATGATAGGCTTCTGAAAATGCCACAAATCATCGTCTCACACCGTTCAAAGACGATTTAGGCGATATATTTGTTCCTCCCATCACGTATAGGAGCAGTAGCTACATCACGTCCTTCAGTGGACTATCTCTAATAAGTACATCATATAGGTTCCCGAGAATGGTATAAATCATTGTATCACACCTAGTAGAAGCGATTTTGGCCATCCATTTTATCTACCTTGTCGCTTAGAGGCAGTGGGTACCTCCAGTATTTTGGTGAACGATCGGTCAGAAACGCTTCATGATAGGCTCCTGAAAATGCCACAAATCGTCGTCTCACACCGTTCAAAGACGATATAGGCTATCCACTTGCTCCTCCCATCACGTATAGGGGCAGTAGTTACCTCATCTCCTTTGTTGGACGATCTCTAAAAAATACATCATATAGGTTCCCGAAAATGGCATAAATCTGTGTATCAAACCCTGTAAAGCCAATTATGTTCACCCATTTTATCAACTTTGTCGCATAGAGGCAGTAGGTACCTCGAGTATTTTGGTGGACGATCCTTCAGAGACGCCTCATGATAGGTTCCTGAAAATGCCACAAATCGTCGTCTCACACCGTTGACAGATGTTTTAGGCTGTCCATATAGTCCTAATATCACTTATAGAAGCAGTAGCTACCTGATGTTATTTGGTGGACTATCTGTAATAGATACTGCAATATAGGTTCACGAAAATGGCATTAATCATTGTATCACATCTTGTAAAACCGATTTTGTTCATCCATATTGACAACCTTGTCGCTTAGAGCCAGTGGGTAACTCCAGCATTGTGGTGAACGATCGTTCAGAAACGCTAAATGATGGGTTCATGAAAATGCCACAGATCGACGTCTCACAGCNTCGAGTATTTTGGTGGACGATCCTTCAGAAAAGCTTCATGATAGGTTCCTAAAAATGTCACGTCTCACACCGTTCAAAGACGATTTAGGCTATCCATTTGGCCCTACTACCACGTATAGGACCAGTACCTAATTCTGGATCGTTGGTGAACTATCTCTAATAAATACTCCATATAAGTCCCCGAGAATGGTAAAAAACATTGTATCACACCCTGTAAAGGCGACTTTTGTAGTCCATTTTATCTACTTTCTCGCTTAGAGGCAGTGGGCACCTCGAGTATTTTGGTGGACGATCGTTCAGAAACGCTTCATGATAGGTTCCTGAAAATGCCACAAATCGTCGTCTCACACCGTTCAAAGACGATATAGGCTATCCATTTGGTCCTTTTATCACATATGGAAACAGTAGCTACCTCATGTTCTTTGGTGGACT
>NW_020442414.1:35564-36283 GCF_000699045.2 Agrilus planipennis
TTTGTGGCATTTTCAGGAACCTATCATGAGGCGTTTCTGAGCGATCGTCCACCAAAGTGCTTGAGGTGCCTACTGCATGAAATCGTAAGGGCATATAAAATGGATGGCCAAAATCGCTTTTACAGGGTTTGATACAATGATTTTTACTATTCTGGGGAACCTATATGATGTATTTATTAGAGATAGTCCACCGAAGGACGTGAGGTAGCTACTGCTTCAATAAGTGATAGGAGGACCAAATGGATAGCCTAAATCGACTATGAACGGTGTGAGACTACGGTTTGTGGCATTTTCAGCAGCCTATCATGAGGCGTTTCTGAGCGATGGTCCTCCAGAATACTTGAGGTGCCTACTGCATGTAATCGTAAAGGAATATAGAATAGATGGCCTAAATCGCTTTTACAGATTGTGATGCATTGATTTTTACTATTCTCGGGAACCTATATGATGTATTTATTAGAGATCGTAAAACAAAGAACATGAGGCAAGTACTGCCCCTATACGTGATGGGAGGAACAAATGGATAGACTAAATCGTCTTTGAACGGTGTGAGACGACGATTTGTGTCATTTTCAGGAATCAATCGTGAAGCGCTTCTGAACGATCGTCCACCAAAATACTCGAGGTACCTACTGCCTCTAAGCGACAAAGTTGATAAAATGGATGGCCAAAATCGCCTTTACAGGGTGTGATACAATGATTTATACCGTTCTCGGGAA
>NW_020442414.1:36531-40852 GCF_000699045.2 Agrilus planipennis
TCACACCGTTCAAAGACGATTTAGGCCATCCATTTCTTCCTACTACCACGTATAGAAGCAGTAGCTACCTAATGTCCTTTGTTGGACTTTCTCTAATAGATACTTCATTATAGGTTCCCGAAAATGGCATAAATCACTGTATCACACCCTGCAAAGCCGATTTTGTTCATCCATTTTATCCACCTTGCCGCGTAGAGGCAGCATGTACCTCGAATATGCTGGCGGACGATAATTCAAAAACGCATCATGATAGGTTCCTAAAAATGCCACGTCTCACACCGTTCAAACACGATTTAGGCCATCCATTTGGTCCCACTAACACGTATAGAAGCAGTAGCTACCTAATGTCCTTTGTTGGACTTTCTCTAATAGATGCTTCATTATAGGTTCCCGAAAATGGAATAAATCACTGTATCACACCCTCTAAAGCCGATTTTGTTCATCCATTTTATCCACCTTGTCGCGTAGAGGCAGTAGGCACCTCGGGAATTTTGGTGGACGATCCTTTAGAAACGCTTAATGATAGGTTCCTAAAAATGCCACGTCTCACACCGTTCAAAGACGATTTAGGCTATCCATTTGGTCCTCCAATCAGATATAGAAGCAGAAGCTACCTCATGCTTTTTGGTGGACTATCTCTAATAAATCCATCAAATAACTTCTCGAAAATGCTATAAATCATTGTATCACACCCTCTAAAGGCCAATTTAGCCATCCATTTTATCTACTTTCTCGCTTAGATGCAGTAGGTACCTAGACTATTTTGGTGGAAAATCGTTTGGGAACGCCTCATGATAGGTTCCTGTAAATGTCACAAATCGTCGTTTCACACCGTTCAAAGACGATTTAGGCCATCCATTTCTTCCTACTACCACGTATAGAAGCAGTAGCTACCTAATGTCTTTGTTGGATTTTCTCTAATATATACTTCAATATTGGTTTCCGAGAAAAGTCAAGATCATTGTATCACACCATGTAAAAGCGATTTAGGCCATCCGTTTTGTCTGCCTTTTCGCTTGGAGGAAGTGGGTACCTCGAGTATTTTGGCCATCCGTTTTATCTACTTTCTCGCTTAGATGCAGTAGGTACCTCGAATATTTTGGTGGGCGGTCCTTCAGAAACGCTTCATGATAGGTTCCTGAAAATGCCACAAATCGTCGTTTTACACCGTTCGTAGACGATTTAGGCTGTCCATTTGGTCCTGCTATCACGTATAGGACCAGTAGCTACCTCTATATCTTTGGTGAACTATCTCTAATAAATGCTTCATATAAGTCCCCGAGAATGGTAAGAATCATTGTATCACACCCTGTAAAGGCGATTTTTGTAGTCCATTTTATCTTCTTTGTCGCTTAAAGGCAGTGGGTAACTCGAGTATTTTGGTGTGCGATCCTTCAGAAACGCTTCATGATAGGTTCCTGGAAATGCCACAAATCGTCGTCTCACACCGTTCAAAGACGATATAGGCTATCCATTAGGTCCTTTTATCACATATGGAAACAGTAGCTACCTCATGCTCTTTGGTTAACTATTTTTAATAAATACCTCATATCGGTTCCCGAGAACGGTACAAATCATTGTATCACACCCTGTAAAGGCAATTTTGGCCATCCATTTTTTATACTTTCTCGCTTAGAAGCAGTACGCACCTCGAGTATTTTGGTGGACGATCGTTCAGAAACGCTTTATGATAGGTTCCTGAAAATGCCACAAATCGTCGTCTCACACCATTCAAAGACGATTTAGGCTATCCATTCGGCCCTCCTATCACCTATAGGACCAGTACCTAGCTCTAGATCATTGGTGAACTATCTCTAATAAATACTTCATATAAGTCCCCGAGAGTGGTAAAAAACATTGTATCACACCCTGTAAAGGCGATTCTTGTAGTCCATTTTATCTACTCTCTCGCTTAGAGGCAGTGGGCACCTCGAGTATTTTGGTGGACGATCGTTCAGAAATGTAAGATTCCTCAAAATGAGACAAATCGTCGTTTCACATTGTTCAAAGATGATTTAGGCTATTCATTTGCTCCTCCTATCACGTATAGAAGCAGAAGCTACCTCATGTTCTTTGGTGGACTATCTCTAATAGATACTTCAATATAGGTTTCCGAGAATGATAAAAATCATTGTATCACACCCTGTAGAGGCAATTTTGGTCATACATTTTATCTACTTTCTCGCTTAGGGGCAGTAGGCACCTCTAGTATTTTAGTGGGCGATCCTTCAGAAACGCCTCATGATAGGCTCCTGAAAATGCCACAAATCGTCGTCTCACACCGTTCAAAGACGATTTATACTATCCATTTGTTCCTCCTATCACATATAGAGGCAGCAGCTACCTCACGTCCTTTGGAGGACTAACTCTAATGGATACATCAATATAGGTTCCCGAAAATGGCATCAATCATTGTATCACATCCTGTAAAGCCGATTTTGTTCATCCATTTTGTCTACCTTGTCGCTTAGAGGCAGTGGGTACCTCCAGTATTTTGGTGAACGATCGTTCAGAAACGCTTCATGATGGGTTCATGAAAATGCCACAAATCGACGTCTCACACCTTTTAAACACGATTTAGGCTATCCATTTGGTTTTCATATCACATATAGAAGAAGCAGCTACCTCATGTTCTATGGTGGACTATCTCTAATAGATACTTCAATATAGGTTCCCGAAAATGGCATAAATCGTTGTATCACACTCTGTAAAGCCGATTTTGTTCAACCATTTTATCAACTTTGTCGAATAGAGGCAGTAGACACCTCGATTATTTTGGAGGGCGATCCTTCAGAAACGCTTCATGATAGGTTCCTGAAAATGCTACAAATCGTCGTCTCACACTGCTCGTAGACGATTTAGGCTGCCCATTTGGTTCTCCTATCATATATAGGAGCAGTAGCTACCTCACGTTCTTTGGTGGACTCTCTCAGATAGATACTTCAATATAGGTTCCCGAAATTGGCATAAATCATTGTATCACACCCTGTAAAGCCGACTTTGTTCATCCATTTTATCGACTTTGTCGCTTAGAGGCAGTAGGAACCTCGAGTATTTTGGAGGGCGATCCTTCAGAAACGCTTAATGATAGGTTCCTAAAAATGCCACGTCTCACACCGTTCAAAGATGATTTAGGCTATCCATTTAGTCCTCCAATCGCGTATAGAAGCAGAATCTACCTCATGCCTTTTGGCGGACTATCTCTAATAAGTCCATCAAATAACTTCCCGGAAATACTATAAATCATTGTATCACACCCTCTGAAGGCGAATTTAGCCATCCATTTTATCTAATTTCTCGTTTAGATGCAGTAGGTACCTCGACTATTTTGGTGAACGATCGCTCAGAAACGCCTCATGATAGGTTCCTGAAAATGCCACAAATCGTCGTCTCACACCGTTCAGAGACGATTTAGGCTATCCATTTGGTCCTACTACCACGTATAGAAGCAGTAGCCACCTAATGTCCTTTGTTGGATTTTCTCTAATAGATACTTCAAAATTGGTTTCCGAGAATAGTCAAGATCATTGTATCACACCATGTAAAAGCGATTTAGGCCATCCGTTTTGTCTGCTTTTCGTTTGGAGGAAGTAGGTACCTCGAGTATTTTGGCCTTCCATATTATCTACTTTCTCGCTTAGATGCAGCAGGTACCTCGACTATCTTGGTGGACGATCGTCCAGATACGCTTCATGATAGATTCCTGAAAATGATACAAATCGTCGTCTTACACCGTTCAAAGGCGATATTGGTCCTTTTCTCACATATGGAGTCAGTAGCTACCTGGTGTTCTTTAGTGGACTATCTTTAATAAATACCTCATATCGTTTCCCGAGAACGGTACAAATCATTGTATCACACCCTGTAAAAGCGATTTTGGCCATCCATTTTATCAACCTTTACGCTTTCAGGCAGTAGGTAGCTCAAGTATTTTGGTGGACGATCGCTCAGAGACGCCTCATGATAGTCTCCTGAAAATGCCACAAATCGTCGTCTCACACCGTTCAAAGACGATTTAGGCTATCCATTTGGTCCTCCTACCACGTATAGAAGCAGTTGCTACCTCATGTGTTTAGGTGGACTATCACTAATAAATACATCAATTTAGGTTCCTGAAAATGGCATAAATCATTGTATCACACCCTGTAAAGCCGACTTTGTTCATCCATTTTATCTACATTGTCGCTTGTAGCCAACAGGTACCTCGAATATTTTGGTGAGCGATCCTTCAGAAACCCTTCATGATGGGTTCCTCAAAAAATGCCACAAATCGTCGTCTCACTTCGTTCACAGACGATTTAGGCTATCCATTTGGTCCTCC
>NW_020442414.1:42158-43726 GCF_000699045.2 Agrilus planipennis
GCTTCGCCGATAGATTCCTAAAAATGTCACAAATCGTCGTCTTACACCGTTCAAGACGATTTAGGCTATCTATTTGGTCCTCCTATCACGTATAGATGCAGTAGCTACCTCATGTTCTTTGGTGGACTATTAAATAAATCCTTCATAAAGATTCTCGAGAATGGTATAAATCATTGTATCACACCCAGTAAATTCGAATTTGGCCATCCATTTTATCTACTTTCTCGCTCAGTGGCAGTAGGTGCCTCGAGTACTTTAGTGGACGATGGTTCAGAGACGCGTCATGATAGGTTCCTAAAATTGTCACAAATCGTCGTCTCACACAGTGCAAAGACGATTTATTCTATCCATTTGGTCCTTCTATCACGTATAGAAGCGGTAGCTACTTCATGTTCATTGGTGGACTATTAAATAAATCCTTCATATAGATTCTCGAGAATGGTTTAAATCATTGTATCACACCCAGTAAATTCGAATTTGGCCATTCATTTTATCTACTTTCTCGCTTAGTGGCAGTAGGTACCTCGAGTACATTAGTGGACGATGGTTCAGAGACCCGTCATGATAGGTTACTGAAAATGCCACAAAACGACGTCTCACACGGTTCGAAGACGATATAGGCTATCCACTTGGTCATCCTATCTCTTATAAATGCTTCATTTAAGTTATCGAGAATAGTATAAATCATTGTATCACACCCCGTAATGGCGAATTTGGGCATCCATTTTATCTACTTTCTCGCTTAGAAGCAGTTGGTACCTCGAGTATTTTAGTGGTCTATCGTTGAGAAACGCTTCGCTGTAGATTCCTAAAAATGTCACAATTCGCCGTCTCACACAGTTCAAAGACGATCTAGGCTATCCATTTGGTCCTACTATCACGAAGAAAAGCAGTAGCTACCTCATGTCCTTTGGTGGACTATATCTAATAAATACTTCATATTGGTTCCCAAGAAATTTAAAAATCATTGTACCACACCCTGCATAGGCTAATTTGCCCATCCATTTTGTCTACTTTCTCGCTAAGTGGCAGTAGGCTTCTCGAGTATTTTCGTGTCACAATTCGCCGTCTCACACAGTTCAAAGACGATCTAGGCTATTCATTTGGTCCTCCTATCACGAATAGAAGCAGTAGCTACCTCATGTTCTTTGGTGGACTATATCTAATAAGTCCTTCATATTGGTACCCGAGAATGGTAAAAATCTTTGTATCACACCCTGTAAAGGCGAATTTTGCCATCCATTCTATCGACTTTCTCGCTTAGGGGCAGTAGGTACCTCGAGTATTTTAGTGGCCTATCGTTTAGAAACGCTTCGCGATAGATTCCTAAAAATGTCACAAATCGTCGTCTTACACCGTTCAAGACGATTTAGGCTATCTATTTGGTCCTCCTATCACGTATAGATGCAGTAGCTACCTCATGTTCTTTGGTGGACTATTAAATAAATCCTTCATATAGATTCTCGAGAATGGTATAAATCATTGTATCACACCCAGTAAATTCGAATTTGGCCATCCATTTTATCTACTTTCTCGCTTAGGGGCAGTAGGTACCTCGAGTATTTTAG
>NW_020442414.1:46424-48096 GCF_000699045.2 Agrilus planipennis
GACTATCGATCAGAAATGCTTCGCGATAGGTTTCTAAAATTGTCACAAATCGTCGTCTCACACCGTTCAAGACTATTTAGGCTATCTATTTTGTCCTCCTATCACGCATAGAAGCAGTAGCTATCTCATCTTCTTTGGTGAACTATCTATAGTAAATGCTACAATATAGGTTTTCTAGAATTTTTGAAATCATTGTATCACTCCCTGTAGAGGCGTTTTTGCCATCCATTTTATATACTTCCTTGCTTAGAAGCTGTAGGTGCCTTGCGTACTTTAGTGGACTATCGTTCAGAAACGCTTCGCGATAGGTTCCTAAAATTGTCACAAATCGTCGTTTCACACAGTTTAAAGACGATCTACGCTATCCATTTGGTCCTCCTATCACGAATAGAAGCAGTAGCTACCTCATGTTCTTTTGTGGACTATATCTAATAAATACTTCTTATTGGTTACCAAGAAATTTAAAAATCATTGTATCACACCCTGTAAAGGCGAATTTGCCCATCAATTTTATCTACTTTCTCGCTTAGTGGCAGTAGGTACCTCAAGTATTTTAGTGGACTGTCGTTCAGAAACGCTTTGCTATAGGTTCCTAAAAATGTCACAATTCGTCGTCTCCCACAGTTCAAAGACGATCTAGGCTATCCATTTGGTCCTCCTATCACGAATAGAAGCAGTAGCTACCTCATGTTCTTTTGTGGACTATATCTAATAAATACTTCATATTGGTTCCCAAGACATTTAAAACCATTGTATCACACCCTGTAAAGGCGAATTTGCCCATCCACTTTGTCTACTTTCTCGCTTAGTGGCAGTAGGCCTCTCCAGTATTTTAGTGGACTATCGTTGGGAAACGCTTCGCGAGAGGTTCCTAAAAATGTCACAATTCGCCGTCTCACGCAGTTCAATGACGATCGAGGCTATCCATTTGGTCCTCCTATCACGAATAGAAGCAGTAGCTACCTCATGTTCTTTGGTGGACTATTTAACAAATCCTTCATATAGGTTCCCGAGAATGGTATAAATCATTGTATCACACCCTGCAAAGGCGTATTTGGCCATCCATTTTATCTACTTTCTTGCTTAGTGGCAGTAGGCTTCTCGAGTATTTTAGTGGACTATCGTTCAGAAACGCTTCGTGATAGGTTCCTAAATATGTCACAAACCGTCGTCTCACACACTTCAAAGACTATTTAGGCTATCCATTTGGTCCTTCTATCATGTATAGGAGCAGTAGCTACCTCATGTTCCTTTGTGGACTATTTCTAATAAGTACATCATATAAGTTATCGAGAATTGTATAAATCAGTGTATCACTCCTTGTAAAGGCGACTTTGCCATCCATTTTATATACTTTCTTGCTTAGAGGCTTTAGATACCTAGAGTATTTTAGTGGACTATCGTTCAGAAACGCTTCGCGGTAGGTTCCTAAAAATGACATGAATCGTCGTCTCACACCGTTCAAAGACGGTTCAGGCTATCTGTTTGGTCCTCCTATCACGTATAAATGCAGTAGGTACCTCATGTTCTTTGGTGGACTATATCTAATAAATACTTCATTTTGGTTACCCAGAATGGTAAAAATCATTGTATCGCACCCTGTAAAGGCGAATTTCGCCATCCATTTTATCTACTTTCTCGCTTAGGGGCAGTAGGTACCTCGAGTATTTTA
>NW_020442414.1:50296-50831 GCF_000699045.2 Agrilus planipennis
AAGCAGTAGCTATCTCATGTTCTTTGGTGGACTATCTCTAATAAATGCTTCAATATAGATTTTTTAGAATTTTAAAAATCATTGTATCACTCCCTGTAAAGGCGACTTTGCCATCCATTTTATATACTTCCTTGCTTAGAGGCTATAGGTATCTTGAGTATTTTAGTGGACTATCGTTTAGAAACGCTTCGCGATAGATTCCTAAAAATGTCACAAATCGTCGTCTCACACCGTTCAAGACGATTTAGGCTATCTACTTGGTCATCTTATCTCTAATAAATGCTTCATTTAAGTTATCGAGAACAGTATAAGTCATTGTATCAGACCCTGTGATGGCGAATTTGGGCATCCATTTTATCTACTTTCTCGCTTAGAAGCAGTAGGTAGCTCGAGTATTTTAGTGGTCTATCGTTGAGAAACGCTTCGCTGTAGTTTTCTGAAAATGTCACAATTCGCCGTCTTACACAGTTCAAAGACAATCTAGGCTATCCATTTGGTCCACCTATCACGAATAAAAGCAGTAGCTGCCTCATGT
>NW_020442415.1:0-550 GCF_000699045.2 Agrilus planipennis
GGTATTTAAATAAATAAATAAACAAAGTAGGCCTTTTTAATTTTATTCTTAGCCTTAAACATCAGTAAAGAACAAAATAGCACAAATACTGTAAAAAGAAAGGTAGTATTGTCAAGTTTTGAAAATAACCAGAGCCATCGTGTTCAGGAGTTAAAAAATTTAAAAAAAAGCTCAAAAATTTGAAAGAAAGCTGAAGTTAATCCCGCGCTGTATTTCTGAATTTGGAAAAAGACCCGATGCAACTTATGCTCTCCTAATACAAACGTTGAAATTTATGAAAATTATCAGCTTTGATTCAAATACGAAGGTTAGTCGAAAAGTAATGGAAAATTCAAAAGTTGTTTTTTGAAAAAGACCCGATGCAACTTATGCTCTCCTAATACAAATGTTGAAATTTATGAAAATTTTCAGTTTTGAGCCAAATACGAGGGTTAGTCGAAAAGTAATGGAAAATTCAAGTTGTTTTTTGAAAAAGACCCGATGCAACTTATGCTCTCCTAATACAAATGTTGAAATTTATGAAAATTTTCAGTTTTGAGCCAAATACGAG
>NW_020442415.1:2010-14904 GCF_000699045.2 Agrilus planipennis
CTCATGGGTTGAAAATTAACTGCATGATGTTACAAGGCGAAGACGAAACAGCAAATCAAGAATATAATCCAGGAAAGACCACATCCATGTAGACATGGGCTGTTTCAGTATAACCAAACTGAACATTAATTCTCTCTCATTTATTGTATAACCTGCAGAAATGGACAAAAAAACATATTAATTACACTTACAATTAAGAAACACAAATAAAAACGCACCAAAAAGCAAGTAAAATAGCTGAATTAATAAAATAAACAAACAACTTTACGCCATTTTACATCACAACCATAGATCACGACATAGATTAACGTCAAATAACACAATTTACGACAGACAACAGAAAAAGGTTAAAAGAAAATCCATAGATAGATAAACTTCATAGATACATAAACACCATAGATAGAAAAACTCTATAGATACATCAATGATAAATATCAATTTATTCTGTGGAAAATAAATACTGTCAAGTGATATTGATGCACATTAACCTCAATTTATACTGTTGACAATAGCTAATTGTTAACAGAAATTCCATAACAGATTAATAAAGAGTAATTAATATTGATCAAGTTATGTATTCTCACCTTAATTAATCATAGGAAGTGGCGTTCTAAAGTCTACCAGTGCGATGAGCTAATCAACTAAATCTAGGATGGATACTACTGCAGATAATTCGTTGTTCCGGTTGCATCCAAATTAATTAATTATTAACTAATTCACTTAATAGAATTGTCACCCAAAAAATTTAATTCTTTTCACTTTTCCCCTTACTCTCAAATAAAAGTCAAAATATATGCGGAAAATTGATAAAAAAAAGAATTAAACACTCCTATTAAACAAATGAAACATGAAGTAAAACAAAAACACGTAATAAAAAACCACTCAAAAACGAATAAAATAACAAAACATTAAAAATGGCGACGTGGCCACATGATGTCTGTCTCAAGATATAAACTTTAAAAATTTTTGTCAATTTAATTTATGCTGTGGGCAAATACGAAGAATTATAATAGAATTTGAATCAATCAAACCAAAGAACTATTTCAACTACTGGCTCATCTTTGTCTCCTCCAACGTCGATCTGAAACAGATACGGTGGCAAACAGGTCAATAAAGAGCAATTAAAATTAATTATATCAAGTATCCTCACCTTAATTAATTATAGAACGTAACACTCCAAAGTTTACAGGTGTGAAAAGTAAACCAACTCAAGGAGGAATACTGTAGCAGAGAATTTCTTATTTCAGTGGAAATCAAATAAATATCCAGTTCCACTCGCTCGTGGATCGAAAATTACCTGCATGATGTTACAAGGCGAAGACGAAACAGCAAATCAAGAATATAATCCAGGAAAGACCACACCCATGTAAACATGGGCTGTTTCAGTATAACCAAACTGAACATTAATTCTCTCTCATTTATTGTATAACCTGCATAAATGGACAAAAAAACATTAATTACACTTATAATTAAGAAAAACAAATAAAAACGCACCAAAAAGCAAATAAAATAGCTGAATTAAAAAATAAACAAACAACTTTACGCCATTATAATCACAACCATAGATCACGACATAGATTAACGTCAAATATCACGACGTCAATTTACGACATTGACAACAGCAAAAGGTTAAAAAGAAAATCCATAGATAGATAAACTTCAAAGATAGATNAATAAAAAAAACAAACAACTTTACGCCATTTTACATCACAACCATAGATCACGACATAGATTAACGTCAAATAACACGACGTCAATTTACAACATAGACAACAGCAAAAGGTTAAAAAGAAAATCCATAGATAGATAAACTTCATAGATAGATAAACTCCATAGATAGATAAACTCCATAGATATATCAACGATAAATATTAATTTATTTAATGAAATTAAGAAACTAGGTAATTGCAGTATAACATTTTAGAGCTACCTTATTGTTATTTTTAAAAAAATTGCAAGCAATTAAAGTTTTTCTAGTAATTATATGTAGTAATATTAACAAACAGTTTCTGTGGTTTAATTCTCCTGTGCCCGAATTATTAATCTTGATGTATAATATACGATACACAATATTAAAATCTGTCGATTTCAATTATTCAAAATTTGAAGCTTTTACAAAGTTATTAGTTATTATTATTAACTACAATTTGTAGTTATTTTGTACCAAAAGATGATATAATGTGTACTTTGTATACGTACACATAATTCAGTCAATCAATTTCATTTAGGTGTTTAAAGAAAACAAAACGATGACATAGATAATATAGACGATTGCTCATATAAAAAAAGAAAAAAACATTTAGAATATATTATTTATCTTATACTGGAACGTACGATGTTTTAGTTATAAAACCGTTGTGAAAAAATTGACAAGCATCTTTCGTTGGCATAAAGGTGGGAAATTTTAATTTTCATTTGAGATAATTCATAATCACAGCCGGTTTTTCCTTTCTTGTGCCAAAGAAGGTGCATGACTTTTTTACAAGAACTGTTTCTTTATTTTTAAATGTCTAAAAAATTGTAAGAATTAATTTGAATGTTGTTTGTTGGTTTTTCTCGGACAGAACCAGTGTCATGGTTTTTATAAATTACTAAAAAGTAACTTAAATCAATAACATACGTATAATAATACCATTAACTTAACTGCAATTAAAAGAGGAATTTGAGAGTAAATAAAATGTATACAATAATGTATCCGTTATTACTTGAGTTGGAATTCAATTCAGAATTGAAAAATATAAAGAATATACATGACCCTTAATTAGAAATAAGAAAGTCGATAATCATATGATCCAATCTTTTTCAAAAAATTTTACTTTAAAACTTGTATTTAGTAAGATATTTAATTCGCCTTTCTGGTATTTTATTCTATCTAAAATTACCATTTATGATGATGTCCTTTATTTCTTTTAATTTAAATACTTAATTATTGCTGTAAGGAAACTAAACTATGCAGATATAAAAGCTGCTGGAAAACTTTCGAATAGAATTTTCTTACTAACGCACCTGTAGACAGTGACTTTGGCTTGAAGTTCGTTAAAGCTTCTGTAATTAATTCTATTCAACACAAAGCAATTTGCTTGCAAAGTGGAAAAGTTTAGTGACACATTTTCTTTTTGTACTGGTTTAAATTTATATCGACGAGACAAGACGCTCTTTCTAATATGCATATCAGATAAATATATTGACCAAGTACTTCCTTACCTACGACGAAAATATGTCCTATAAGTGCAAGCGCCTTCAAAATTAAAAATTAGTTTCTAGTAGTTAGTACGTACAGTCATTTGGTTCGCAAAATAGTGGTTACCTGGAAAGTTTTCCGGGAGTTTTGAAAATTGGTAATTTTATAGATTTTGATGTGCTCTTTCCGAATTTTGACTTTGCCACCTCGTATTTTTGCCGCTCGCCCCACCATATTGGAAAAATGGCGCCAAAAAGCAGTTTTTTGACAATATCTCCTTTCCGACTCATTTTACGATAAAAATAGTTATATACAAAATGAAANTGGTTTAAATTTATATCGACGAGACAAGACGCTCTTTCTAATATGCATATCAGATAAATATATTGACCAAGTACTTCTTTACCTACGACGAAAATATGTCTTGTAAGTGCAAGCCCCTTCAAAATTAAAAATTAGTTTCTAGTAGTTAGTACAGTCATTTGGTTTGCAAAGTAGTGGTTACCTGGAAAGTTTTCCGGGAGTTTTGAAAATTGGTAATTTTATAGATTTTAATGTGCTCTTTCTGAATTTCGACTTTGCCACCTCGTATTTTTGGCGCTCGCGCCGCCATATTGGAAAAATGGCGCCAAAAAAACAGTTTTTTGACAATATCTCCTTTCCGACTCATTTTACGATAAAAACAGTCATATACAAAATGAAACTAGAGACAATTACCTACAATTTATGTATCTACCTGTTTTTCATAAAGTTAATAGTTAAGGCGTACGAGCGCCGCAAAATGTACTCCAACACGCACTTTGGCCAAAAAAACTCATTTCCACACCACCTTGAGGTAGAGTAAGTGGCGCTTTTTTTTTTTAACGTGGTATCCCCACATTTTTTATCAAATAGACGACATAATTTTAATATGGATGATTTAGAAAAACATTTAGTTTTATATTGTTATAGTATGTCTGAAGATAACGTTCGTTGGTTTTTTTTTGTAAGTTATGCTATTGTAATTTAAACAAATAGAAGTGTTAACAGAATTTCTTTGTGTTTTATTTAAAATTTAAATGCATATAAATGCATATTTATGCATATAATAATGCATATTTTGACGATTTTTAATACATATTTGCATGCATATATTTGCTATTTTTTAGTGCATATATTCCGAACTGATGACTCAGACTAAATATTTCTATTGAGCTCTACCAAAACACGCGTTAGAGTAGACTTTGCGGCGCTCGTACGCCAAAACTATTGACTTTATGGAAAAAAGGTAGATACAAAAATTGTAGGTAATTGTTCCTAGTTTCATTTTGTATGTAACTGTTTTTATCGTAAATGAGTTGGAAAGGAGATATTGTCAAAAAACTGCATTTAGGCGCAATTTTTCCAATATGGCGGCGCGAGCGGCAAATATACGAGGTGGCAAAGTTGAAATTCGGAATGAGCAACTCAAAATCTATAAAATTACCAATTTTCAAAACTCCCGGAAAACTTTCTAGGCAAAACTACCAAATGACTGTACTAAGTCGAGGAAGAGAAAAATGAGACGGACGAAATGAAGACAGAAAAGAAGTGAAAGATTATTGCTTCTGGAACATTTTTGTCTAAACAATCCAACAAAACGACAAGCAGACTTCGATTCCATGTAAAGATCTGCATCTTTTCACATTAATCGGATCCGGTTATCAAATATCAATTAGGTATAATCCAAACTCTAGCGTAAAAAAATCGCCCTGTACATGACAAGTTTGCGCGTTTTTCGCATACGAAATAGAGAACATTATGTCGATTCAGTTTTTCCAGATGTAGTTATCGTTAATAAAGATAACATACAATTTTGTAGAAAACATATTCATGTGTGCCAAACTGCATTGCGAAAAACCATAATTTGCTTCGCCTTTAAGCACTATCAGAATGCGCTTCTTATCTAAGCAAGTAAACGGTGCCTAAAATTGTAGATACGTAAGTGCCCTGAAAGTACAGCCAAACAGAAAATCTGCTTACTTATTGCCCTTATTGACTAGCACACAGTCAACTGCACATACTCATGTACCTACATACTGTATATATACCTACATACTGTATGTTCACATATATGTCTGTAGCTACGTGTGGCAGACAAAGTGAAAAATTTGGTTCTCTACGGAGAGCAGCTTTCATCTTCGTTTTCCACATACGTACACATGTATTATATGTATTCACCCTTATTTACATATTATATAACTGGCGTATGGCTAACGTGATCCGGATTATCCTTACCGTAATTTATTTCCTGGTTAACTGCTATGCGCATCTATTAAAATTCCTGGTCGTTAAAAACCAACGGCCACTTTGACTCAAAAATACCGCAAAAATATCTGTTTTCGAACGGTATGGATCGATATTAATAGGAGATTATGAATTAAAAATAGCCGTTATGTGTGACAAATTAAAGAAACACAGTCAAATGAAAAACGTTAGGGACAAAAAATTAGTGTGCTTAGATTTGCAGATGATATAGCTGTATTAGCATCTAGCAAGGAGGACCTAGAGATAGCTTTAAATAAAATGGAAGCGGTACTGACAGATCAGTACTGTATGAAAATAAATAAAAGTAAAACTAAAATATTGGTATGCAAGGGAAGAAAAAGTAGGGAAAGAGCGAATATGAAGATAGGAGACGATAAATTAGAAGTGGCTGATTTTAGATATCTAGGATGTCAGATAAGTCAGGACGGAAGGAGTAGTAGGGATATAAAGCAGAGGATAGCGCAGGGTTGAGTTACCTTCAATAAAAAGAAGTCACTTCTATGCTCGCGAACGGTTAAATTAGAAATTCGAAAAAGGTTTTTAAAGGTGTATGTTTGGAGCACGGCGTTGTACGGGTGCGAAACATAGACAGTGGGCGCGGCGGAAAAGAAAAGGTTAGAAATGAAGAGGTATTAGAAAGATTAAGAGAACAGAGGACTCTATGGAAGTCAATAAAAAATAGGCGAGATAGGTTGGTAGGACACCTTCTCAGGCATGAAGGTCTAGTCAGAGACATATTGGAGGCAGAAACAGGAGTTAGGAGGGGTAAAAGTAGACCTAGATTAGATTACTGTTCGCAAATAGTTAAGAATGTGGGCTCTTCTAGTTTTAGTGAAATGCGAAGTTTAACTCAGGATAGGAAAGAGTGGAGGTACGTGTCCAACCAGTCTTAGGACTGACGACCATTATGATGATGATGATTAGTATAAAAGTAATCGAATAAACGTTTAGGGCGAACTATCAGGGATAGGCAAATTTTTGATGTGAAAAGTTCTAAAATGAGACCGTCGGGGCCTGCGCTATAATAGACTCAATACACGCTATTTATTTTCTTTTCGTTGTTTTTTTGTTGAGTCCCCAATATCGCCGATAATATTGGATTAAACGGTCCGAGTAGGAAGCGGGTATCACCAAAATTCTCTAGAAACGTATAGGATTAAGACGAGCCTAAAATAGTCTTCAAATTCGACCACAGACCACCTATAACACTCACGACGAGATATAGCATCCGCCTGTGGAAAAAAAATTCTCAAAAGACCTACAATTTTCCAATTATTGATTCACCCTGTATATTCACGTGATAATTAAGAAATTTTATAGAATCCCCTAGAAGAAATCTAGATACGCCTTGAAACGTTACTCTTGATGGCACATTTGCGGTCGTTATTACTCGATAATGTTCCAAGTATCTTCAGATATGCATATTTAGAGCACCCATTTAGCAAGTGTAAAATTTTAATGTCCGCGACTCGTCTTGACGGTTACACGTTATCAATGGATGCAATAAACTGGATCATAAACGAGGAAAAGGATAGGTAGTAACACTAACACTATACAGAACCCGCTGTTCAAACATTATTTACTACTTTAGGGAAAATGGTTAAATTGTAACGCTTTCAGCAGTTAACCAGTACTGTGCTAGCACATATAAATTTAAAACCTTTCACCTATGACAAGGAGAATTACTTATAACAAAACTTAACATGGTTTCTTAAAATTTAATAGTATATTTCATTATATCGTAGAATCGCCAGCAGATGTGATATTTAGGAAGTTAGAAACCTTTTAATAATTAATCTCTACTTCTAATACGTATTACGTATGCGTAAACAAAATTGTAGTAGAGGTAATTCAGAATCCGATGGGTCATAGCCTTGGATTGCGCCCTTTTTATAATTTATACATTTATGTCTCCTAAAAGCATAGGCTGCTACTGTTTGCAGTTTTATCTGAATTTTCGCAAAAGTCAACACTTTTGAAAAACCCAATATTTCAGATGTCATGAGATATTGAAATACCTCTAGCTGTCTGTACAACAGCCGCACTTAACCGGTATTTTTTTAGCATTAGCTTAAATTTTCCTCTCTCGGAAAAGTCACCACCCTCTGTTAAAGTGGTAATTTCCTTCAAACGAACTAGCGTGCGGTAACAGCCCCTGTTGTCTTGACTAAAATAAAACCAACCCTAGTTTTGCGGTTGCAGCCGGCGCTTTATCCGTGTAGGTATTCCCGTTTCGCGTCCGGAGGTCCTTTTTGAATGCAACGTAGGTTCCGCGGGCATCTGGCCAACAATCCGTTCTCAAAATCTTTAGGTACGAGTTAAATTAAATCGCTAACGATAATTTTAAAACTCCGCGTCCGTTGCGGAATTACGTTTACGTTTGCATTAGATTGACCGACGAGACAGTGAGGCTTAATTGACAAGTGGTGGATTGTTATTTTGTTGTGGGAATGCGGCTTATTTTTAAGGGAGAATAAGGCGTGCGACGCAGAGACCAAGAATCAAACAAATAAAGTATAAAACTGGAGAACATCAAGGAATGAAATAAATAAAATAAAACAATAATACACATATTCGACAAGACAATGTGATAAAGAAGCAATTATTAATGTAGGGAGTAAAACGATTATTTTTGTAAGACCACTTCGAATTATTTTATTCGATTAAGCTAACGTGCCTATCACGTTGAGGTTGGCTACGCCAGGATTCGTTTTCAGCAAGTAGATATCCACACAAGTGGACCTTGTTGAAAAATACGTAATCCTAAAATGTAGCATCGTGCTACAGATGGCGTTCACTGTGCCGTTTGTAGTATTTTCTGAAACGCACTGTTAAGACAGCAGGTAAAAGTTGGTCTGTGTTCTGTCGGAGCTGCCTGCGGCGCGCTGATGAGATCCAAAAAGATCGAAATCGCGATCCGCGTCTGGCAGTTTCGACAGAATACAGACCACTTCGAATTATTTTATTCGATTATTTTTGTGTTTGTCCATATTTTACTTAATAACTGATTTGTATATAAATTATTTCGGGTGCACACTAAATTAAGCCTCCAGGGATGAAAAGAAGGGAGTGTCAAAAGCAGGGAGAAGTGATAATGAAGAAGTAATGTGTAAAACCATGCGGAGATCACCTTTACGTGGAAGTTTCTTAAGTTTTTTTAGGTCTCTGCGAGAGAATTGTAATTAAGCACATACGTAATATACACTAGTGGTTAGTTGACAACCGAGCATGGGGAAGTTATATTGTGTTACTAGGGTTGCCACCTTTTCAGGCTTTACATAAAGTATTTCTGTACTAAATGGTTAAAAAAAAGTACTCAGCATAAAAATAAAGTATTTTATTTTTTGTTTTTAAAAACATATTTTTTGTTACACCCAGCAGCCAGTTACAAATTGCTGTCGCTCTTAAATATATTAATAGCCTCTAAACATAGCAAACAAAGATTTAAGTAAACTAAAAGTCCGTTTTTAATTTGTTTTAATGAAGCTTTATTCCTGTCGTCCCGCCACTTTGCGTTCATAGCAGAGAATACTCTTTCTGTAAATGCTGAAGTGGCCGGAACGGACAGCAAAAGTGATACTACTTTGAACAGATTTGGGAAATCAGATTGTTCCGTAAATATGCCTTGCCATTTTTCTGTGTAATATTATTGATGTAAAAATACTCTGAATTTCGAATAATCGCTTACAAAATTACGACGTTTACTTAAGGTCTTAAATAAAGCATTTTTGCGTACTTTATGTGTCTTGTAAAGTATAACGTACCCACAGTCGAAATAGAGTACAATACTTTATAATAAAGTACGGGTGGCAACCCTATGTGTTACATGCAATCATAAAAGGGTGGGATTTAATATAAGCCCAATAATAATTGCAATTTAAAAGTTTTTTCGCTTTGTTTTAAACATTTTGAGGGTTCGGTTAATTTAGGATAGTTTCCAGGGAAGTATTAAGTGATATTTTCAGATTGGTAATACATTTGCAATTGTATTACATTAAATAAACGAATGTCGACAAAGGAATGTGTAACTTCTACGTTTGGTGAAAATTTCGCTTTACCTGTATGAGATATAGATAAATCTATTCGTTATGAGGTTCGTACTTATTACCAGATCCAGTTGTTTCAAACGTTTCCTCTTGGTTAATAAGAAATAATATTATTCACTTTTATCTTATTAAAATACATTTATTCCTACAGTAAGACGAAAAAAATGGTAATCTCGACTTAAGAAATGCTCTTGGGTGTAATGTTTTAACACATAATTCTTTGAAATTGAATTAATTAAACATAAACTACAGAAAGAAAGGTCTCAAAATGTATTTCGTCATTTTTAAATTTCATGACAACCAAACTGAGGTTTGCCTTTAGGAATAACAAAATGTGTTTTATAATCTTTACCCTCCAATCATTTTAAAGACAATACGTACTGTTTTTTTTTTTAATTTCTGTAAGTTATAAAGGAAGGACAAGCGAATTTTTGGGAAATGAAGTAAAATTAACAAGGACAAGGGCGCACTTAGGAGAGCAGCCGCCGCCGGCCGACAATTATCCTGTAGGATGTAGAGGAAAGCAAAACGAATTATTATTATTATTCGTTTGTTTCTAGGTGAAAGAAGCACGTCGATTATTGCCAGGAGCACGAAAAGATTACTTAGACAGACGCCTTTGGAAGGGTGCCAATTGCCCCGGGACCCTGCTTGATACCACTAGCACTACAACGACGACCTCTCACCCAACGTCTGTCTACTACACTCACACTCTCTAGTCCTTTCGATTGGGGCCGTTAAATATACACGCTATCCCGAATTAAGAACGGTGTAATATATAGCGATTGTCAGGGAAGATTTCAATCCTGTGCCGTTATATTGTTAACTGCTTAGGAAACCTTTCGTAAGATTTTAAACGGTGCAAGCAAGGGCGTAGACAAAGGGGAAGGCTCAGAAGACATAACTGTTTTCTCATTGGTAAAAAAAGAAATTCTAATTCAGTTTTCTTAACAAATGGAAGTTATAATTGTGTCTTACTCGCAATAAAATTCGAAATTCTTTAAAATTAATAGAATTCTAATCATACATCTAAAAAAAAAAATACAACGTGTAATTATACAACACGCTACTGAAGTGAAACTTCTTCAAACACAAAAACATAGCGGGATAGGGGTTAAGGAATTGGTGTAATGGTATTATTTGTACACTATGCTTCGCACGGGTGCAATGCAATCACGGCTTTTTTGTCATTACACAATACAAACCGGCCGGTACCGCCGCAACCGCTATGTCCCTGCATTTTAAGTCTGTAATATCTTCGAAAATATTCATTTAAATTACATGCTGTAAAGGACCATATTGATCTATATTAAATGCACAATGTATTTAAAAGTACTTAATTGGATAAGGATTAATGCTATATTGCTTAAAATAGCTTCGTAAATAAGCCATTATTTCTAGTAAAAAGTAAAGGATAAAAATTGGTTATTGTGGATTATCCCTAAGAGATAGACATATACCATCACGGACTTTTTTGTAGACCTTTTTAAGGTGTACAATACTGTAGTATCTATATTATTTTGGTCTATCTCGCAGGGTTCAGCCAGCGTTTGCAATGTAAGCGCAAAAAAATGTTTATTTACGACATCACCTTACAAACCTCTAAAATTATCAGTGTTTCTCGACTACATTATGCATGTATTATACATATAAACCTTCCTCTTCAATTACTCTATTTATTAAAAAAAACTGCATTAAAATTCGTTGCGTAGTTTTAAAGATCTAAGCATACATAGGGACAGACAGCGGGGGAAATGCGTTGCATGATTTCGTTACATAGCAACTCGCATGAAACGAACTTACCCTACCGTGCGTAAAGAAGTTTCACATCAAAAAAATGTGATTTACCGTTTACTGTGGACAAAAATTCAGAAAACTGATGGTTTTATTGTAGTATTTTGTATAAAAAATATTAAAATAAGTTTTTAAAAACATGATGGCTCATGAGATTAATCGCGTTTTTAAAGGGTAATTACCGAATTTTTGATACTTATTTGGCGCCTTCGTCCCTGTTTTATTTTTATT
Source organism: Agrilus planipennis (assembly GCF_000699045.2). Taxonomy (NCBI): domain Eukaryota; kingdom Metazoa; phylum Arthropoda; class Insecta; order Coleoptera; family Buprestidae; genus Agrilus; species Agrilus planipennis. The sequence continues at coordinate 13,549 of NW_020442415.1, forward strand.
TCTAATTTGCGATGTAAAATTATTGGTGTGCTACGCTTTTTCTTGTTTTACTTTTGATGGCGCACCCACTCTACAGATTTATTATATTTTCTTCATAAAATTCCCGCCCTACACGGTGAAAACGGAATCGCTGAAGTATAAAATGAAGTTTTATTACTTCAAGATTTAACAATAGAGGCTGCATTGCCTGGAATAAAATCTTTATATCCTTTTTAATGATGTAACGCTGAGGAGCTCATTTCTGGATGGTGATTAATGCGAGAGTTCAAATTTTTGAGCAACAATCCCGCTCCCGATTTACGAAGGGGATATAAACTTTAATTTAAATTAGGAATACGTACATTCCGCCATGATCGAACATTTAGAAGGCAATGTTTTCAGTTACAGACATATTATTCTTTATTAATTTTAATTATTATTAGTCGTTGATATCCGTTAACACTCATTATTCCACGAAAATACAGGATGTTTCTGAAATAACTATAGCAAGCTTGCAGTAGGTGCTAGGACATTATAAAACAAGACAATCAAGTAAATGTTTAGTGGTCTAAATATCCACCGTTTTCGAGAAAAACGTATTTCAAAGTACAGTTCGGCCCTGGCATGGAAATGCGACATTGCAACGCTGGATTCTATCAGCTGCAATATCCCTGTTGTACGAGTATTTCTTTTGAATTTTTTATTCTTAATACTAATAATAACAACAACAAAGTACTTACTTAATTAATTTTGATGACAATGGGCGTTTAAAGATTATCATGTGCAGTAGCATTATAGTAAGCTGTAGATATTTGGGTAGTTCTACGAACGAAGGAATTTTAGACGGCACAGCTTATTTCGTATATTAATATTTAAAAAAATTAGTTTTTTCCAAATGAAAATTGTAAACCATAACTGTGTCTAGTACACACCTCAAAATAACCCTGTTTCAGTTCATATTTATTGCAAAAAATTACATTCAAAATGTAAAATTCTCAGTCTCCTGGCATGTCACTTCGAGAAAGTGTTAAACTAAATAAGTATTGTTTCCGAGTATGTAAAAACAACTTTACACTGCAGTAGTGATTTTCGTATTAGTATTATTTCACTGTGTTAAGTAATCATTAATGTTTTTTATATTTTATTCAGAAGATGTTCTATTTAATTTTGTCCTTCAAATTTTCTACCGTTTTTCTATCAGATCAAAACACTTTAAAATTCGAGAAATATATATTTCGATTAAGTTATTGTTCTTCACAATAATTAACTGAAATACAATTAATATAATAATATGCAAGTTTTATTAAATTAGAGATTTTATCAGTTATCTCAGTTAACATTGCGAATGAGATTCTGTTTTGTTCAGTCAATGTATCA
>NW_020442415.1:16303-17598 GCF_000699045.2 Agrilus planipennis
ATTTTCTACCGTTTTACTATCAGATCAAAACACTTTAAAATTCGAGAAATATATATTTCGATCAAGCTATTGTTCTTCACAGTAATTAATTGAAATACAATAAATATAATAATATGCAAGCTTTATTAAATTAGAGATTTTATCAGTTATCTCAGTTAACATTGCTAATGAGATTCTGTTTTGTTCAGTCAATATATCAGTATCCTGGTAGGTAGGTTCGTAAAAAATTATCGTAAATATAAATAATTTTATAGTTGTATAAGTTGTGCATGTGTTGCCTCGTTGCCAATTCACGTCCAGGGCCGGCTCGGACTGCGACATCATCCGGTTTACTTACAATTTATTTTGTCTATTGCATCTAGTTAATACCCTCTAAAGCTTGCTAGTTATTTCAGAAACACCTTGTATATCGACCTTTATGGCGCGCGTTTTAGTCACGTAAAAGTACGTGAGCCGTATGACCAGTTGCTCCGCACTCTTTCACAATAAAAGTTAATTGAATGCAAAGATCATAAATTTAACTATTACTGAATTGCTATGTATTAAGTATTTGATCAATTTTGTTGTTCAAGCAGGTGCATCCGATTTATTGTAACGTGTTGTTTGTGACCTTTGACCATCGTTATGATTAAGTAATAACAAACAATTGTACGTACCTACATACGTCCATCAGCGTGACGAATGGTGTTGCTCATTTCGCTGATACGTGGTGAGCATGCCATATGGCGATTTTATTCCAATTTTCCCGTAACTGCCGCTAATTAAATACCAATGTACATGTGTGGTCACAATTTTATGGTTTTATATGGCTGCGATTTCTACATACATTTCCATATATTATGTAAGTACACATATGGATATGTTTGAAACGTAATTTTTGAGCAATGGGCAGACACTGAAACTTTTTATGAAACTACCCCATTTATGAAGTACGTGTTTTCGAATTGGCTATAGTTTAACCTTGAACTCCCTCTTCTTGGCAACCTTAAGGGTAAAATTCCTTTTAGGATAAGTCGACGATGTGTAAAATTGTTTTATTGTAAAGATTGTGGTTAGGGTTGCCACCCGTACTTTATTATAAAGTATTGTACTCTATTTCGACTGTGCGTACGTTATACTTTACAAGACACATAAAGTACGCAAAAATACTTTATGTAAGGCCTTAAGTAAACATCGTAATTTTGTAAGCGATTATTCGAAATTCAGAGTATTTTTACATTAATAATATTGCACAGAAAAATGGCAAGCCATATTTACGGAACAACCTGATTTCCCAAATCTGTTCAAAGTAGTGT
>NW_020442415.1:17673-20531 GCF_000699045.2 Agrilus planipennis
TTTTTTTTAACCTTTTAATCGAGAAATACTTTATGTAAAGCCTGAAAAGGAGGCAACCCTAATTCTGGTATGAAATATGTTGAACAAACCAGGCGCTCAATTCATGCTAGAATCAAAGAGCATTTAGTTCGCACCAGGCTTGATAGAACTGAAAAATCCAGTGTTGTTTATCATATTCTTGCCGAAAATTACATAATCAATATTAACAATCTTAAATTATTTAAGGAAAATAGAAATAATTATTTGCTTGATGATTTTGAAGGTATATTTATTCATAAAAACCGATTAAACTCTCTTAGCAGTGACAAAGGTCCTATCCCTAATTCTCTGTTGCTTAGTTTAATTTAATTTGCCGTGTTATTGTGTTGCAAGGTCCATTGAACATTTTGGTTACACTAACACTAAACTATTTAGAGTGTTCAACAAAATCGTTAAGGTTTTCCCGTCTTCTAGATAAATAATCATTTACTTCTTAAATAAAGATTCACATAAGGAAATTTGGGGCTGGTGCCAGATTTTGATAAAGTTTTGAAAATAACAAAATCCTTCCAAAAATTGACATCTGCAGGTTGCAGTTCAATTTACTAATCGGTTGCATTTTCGTCAAATAGAATATGCATACATTTTATTATCTATATATTCACTTTATGTATATGAATAAATTATTGTCCCTTCTGTTTCCTTTTCACAAACCATTAGCATTAATATCGCGCGGAAAACCTACCATAAAAAGTGACGTTTCCATCAATGAATGGGGGTCGCATTGTGCACAGTATAATGGGGAAAATTGTTGGAAATGTGGCGACATTACGCGAACTTAATAGCAGGAAAATTACTAAATGGAACTGGCGTCCTTTCTCCTTTCTTCATACATACATATGTTCGTAATTAATTGAAAATTAAACCGACCCGAGTATAAATGCCATGTCCCCTAATTGAGCTCCTGAAAATTTATTTATACTCATGTTCGGACAAAACAGTTCAAAAACGTAAAGATTTAAAAGAATTTTCACAAAACAATTTTATATCCTGTTGGACACTTCAAATTTTTAAATGGTTTTCATTTGCTATTTTGTCCCCTAGTTCTATAACCAATAAAAATATTATTACCCTCTTTTGCATTAATTCTTTTGTTCATTTAAATGGTTTTGTTTTGAAGTGACAGAAAGAAGATGGGTTACGATAGGAGGTCCATGACATACAGACAATTTAGCCAAAGAAATAAAAGAAGAATTTTCGGCACGTCTAAAATATTAGCGGGTTAATTCGTCGAAAACTCGAGCAATCTACTACGTCCACCCCTTTTAACTTCTGTTACTGTTTCTAATACCTATAACTACGCCTTCATGCCTGAGAAAGTGACCTATCAATCTATCTATCCTTCTTCTTATTGACTTCTACAGCTTCTCCCTTTTTTAATACTTTCTTACTTCTAACCTAACCCATTCGAGTGCCGCGGGCGACTGTCGATATGAGTTTTTTTATGCGATAACCAGAAACATAATTCGTACTCGGCGACACACACAAACATTCTTGCGATAAAAGAATCTTACGGGAAGATACGTGGGATACTACGTACTACACGTACTACATGTGACAATATTAAGGGGTTGGAATAAAAAGCCATGAAACCATTATTACACTTCTCAAATGATTTAATGTTGTTGGTTAATGAGAGAAGGTTTTGCAGCGCCCCTAAAGTATTAAGGGGTTAAAATAAAACCCTCAAAAACTTTATTATCTATTTTATTAAATACGTATTCATTTCGCTACGTGTAGATATTATTAATAGAGAAAATTCGGCGTTATATCTTAGTATGGATAAAATGTCTTCCCTGTTAATTTACCTTATGTTAGAATAATCTTATTTAGAATATAGTATCTAGTGCTTTGCTTGCATGTACAAGTAGTATATTATTTATTAATTAATATATAGCATGCATAGGTAACGGCGATGTTTATCATTATATATTTTTTTTAATTATTTTATTACACGTTAAAAAGCTTTGCTAACAAATCCATATTTTTGCCATTGTTTGCAAATAGAAAAAAGACTAAAATTTGCTTGGTGATAAACATCTATATACATTTACCATTATGTATCATAAATCTACTTTAGAAACAGACTTGAAAGCATCTGAGAGACAAAACAGAAACATAAATATGTTATAATCAGTTAGAATACAATAGGATTTTTTTTGAAGCACCGAATAACATTTAAAAAGCTGGTATTATTTATTGTTACCTATTTGTTTTGTACTACACATATTATATTTCTATATCAATAGTACCTAGAGGACTATTTAGTAAAACAATTAAAGATCTAAATCCTTATAATAGTTGAAGGGAGACATATATCCAGATAACACCTAAGTACATTACATTAATTTATATTAAACTAAATTTGAGGAAAATTTCTATTCATATAAATATATTTAAATACATAAGAAACAAGGGTACGACTGGTACTTTTTAGGGATGAACTAACAGCGTGTATTTGTGTATCATGATCAGTTTCATTTAGTTTCACTTTGGGGAAAGGAATATGAGATATTGATGAACTATTGGATCATTTTCATATGATAAAGGAGAATATTGTTGAATGAGTCAATCAGTAAATGAAAAGCCTAAACTGATTGGAAAATACATAAGTTCTTGGTGATGAAACCGTTAAACTTGGATCCTAATTTCGATCTTTGGATTTGCCCAGTACGCTATCGACATTTTAGACAACACGAACTAATTTACTTATTACTCCCTTCAGACAGCTTTTATCTAATAACTACATAAATTACCAACAGTTGAGAGACCAAATACAGTGCTATTTCAATTTTTTAAATTTATATTATGAAGTACGT
>NW_020442415.1:23902-26278 GCF_000699045.2 Agrilus planipennis
ATGTTTAGAGGCTATTAATGTATTTAAGAGCGACAGCAATTTCTTACTGGCTGCTAGGTGTAACAAAAAATATGTTTTTAAAAACAAAAAATAAAATACTTTATTTTTATGCTGAGTATTTTTTTTTAACCTTTTAATCGAGAAATACTTTATGTAAAGCCTGAAAAGGAGGCAACCCTAATTCTGGTATGAAATATGTTGAACAAACCAGGCGCTCAATTCATGCTAGAATCAAAGAGCATTTAGTTCGCACCAGGCTTGATAGAACTGAAAAATCCAGTGTTGTTTATCATATTCTTGCCGAAAATTACATAATCAATATTAACAATCTTAAATTATTTAAGGAAAATAGAAATAATTATTTGCTTGATGATTTTGAAGGTATATTTATTCATAAAAACCGATTAAACTCTCTTAGCAGTGACAAAGGTCCTATCCCTAATTCTCTGTTGCTTAGTTTAATTTAATTTGCCGTGTTATTGTGTTGCAAGGTCCATTGAACATTTTGGTTACACTAACACTAAACTATTTAGAGTGTTCAACAAAATCGTTAAGGTTTTCCCGTCTTCTAGATAAATAATCATTTACTTCTTAAATAAAGATTCACATAAGGAAATTTGGGGCTGGTGCCAGATTTTGATAAAGTTTTGAAAATAACAAAATCCTTCCAAAAATTGACATCTGCAGGTTGCAGTTCAATTTACTAATCGGTTGCATTTTCGTCAAATAGAATATGCATACATTTTATTATCTATATATTCACTTTATGTATATGAATAAATTATTGTCCCTTCTGTTTCCTTTTCACAAACCATTAGCATTAATATCGCGCGGAAAACCTACCATAAAAAGTGACGTTTCCATCAATGAATGGGGGTCGCATTGTGCACAGTATAATGGGGAAAATTGTTGGAAATGTGGCGACATTACGCGAACTTAATAGCAGGAAAATTACTAAATGGAACTGGCGTCCTTTCTCCTTTCTTCATACATACATATGTTCGTAATTAATTGAAAATTAAACCGACCCGAGTACAAATGCCATGTCCCCTAATTGAGCTTCTGAAAATTTATTTATACTCATGTTCGGACAAAACAGTTCAAAAACGTAAAGATTTAAAAGAATTTTCACAAAACAATTTTATATCCTGTTGGACACTTCAAATTTTTAAATGGTTTTCATTTGCTATTTTGTCCCCTAGTTCTATAACCAATAAAAATATTATTACCCTCTTTTGCATTAATTCTTTTGTTCATTTAAATGGTTTTGTTTTGAAGTGACAGAAAGAAGATGGGTTACGATAGGAGGTCCATGACATACAGACAATTTAGCCAAAGAAATAAAAGAAGAATTTTCGGCACGTCTAAAATATTAAGGGGTTAATTCGTCGAAAACTCGAGCAATCTACTACGTCCACCCCTTTTAACTTTGTTACTGTTTCTAATACCTATAACTACGCCTTCATGCCTGAGAAAGTGACCTATCAATCTATCTATCCTTCTTCTTATTGACTTCTACAGCTTCTCCCTTTTTTAATACTTTCTTACTTCTAACCTAACCCATTCGAGTGCCGCGGGCGACTGTCGATATGAGTTTTTTTATGCGATAACCAGAAACATAATTCGTACTCGGCGACACACACAAACATTCTTGCGATAAAAGAATCTTACGGGAAGATACGTGGGATACTACGTACTACACGTACTACATGTGACAATATTAAGGGGTTGGAATAAAAAGCCATGAAACCATTATTACACTTCTCAAATGATTTAATGTTGTTGGTTAATGAGAGAAGGTTTTGCAGCGCCCCTAAAGTATTAAGGGGTTAAAATAAAACCCTCAAAAACTTTATTATCTATTTTATTAAATACGTATTCATTTCGCTATGTGTAGATATTATTAATAGAGAAAATTCGGCGTTATATCTTAGTATGGATAAAATGTCTTCCCTGTTAATTTACCTTATGTTAGAATAATCTTATTTAGAATATAGTATCTAGTGCTTTGCTTGCATGTACAAGTAGTATATTATTTATTAATTAATATATAGCATGCATAGGTAACGGCGATGTTTATCATTATATATTTTTTTTAATTATTTTATTACACGTTAAAAAGCTTTGCTAACAAATCCACATTTTTGCCATTGTTTGCAAATAGAAAAAAGACTAAAATTTGCTTGATGATAAACATCTATATACATTTACCATTATGTATCATAAATCTACTTTAGAAACAGACTTGAAAGCATCTGAGAGACAAAACAGAAACATAAATATGTTATAATCAGTTAGAATACAATAGGATTTTTTTTGAAGCACCGAATAACATTTAAAAAGCTGGTATTATTTATTGTAATGGTAATCTCGACT
>NW_020442415.1:27536-32591 GCF_000699045.2 Agrilus planipennis
TAGCTAAAATCCTAGACGATCTATTGTATATTGTTATATTACTATTTAATATGCGATACTTTTTCTAAAATTCGTAGGTAATAATACATATATATATATATGTAGAAATGTGCATTATTAGGTACTCGTTATTGTTAATCTATTAATTAATTATGTATATATAAAATTTCTAAAAAGCATTTTAAAGTATTATGTACTCTTACAATCAAACCGCAAGAGATTCACAAATCAAAATTCTTTTGTCCTTTGATCACGAATTAAATGGGTTCTCGTAAAAACCGCTTTAATTTTTAATACGAAAAGCGCAAACGGAACTGCGATAAAAAGGAAGAAATATACGGGGCGATTCGAAACGTCGAGATTATTATATGTTCAAATTATTTACGATGTTGAGCTTGGACCGTTACGATTAAACGAATGGCGAATATCCTTTAAGTAGGAAGACCAAAGTCAACAGAAACAAATACAGACACTAAGGCAATTAAATGCTCACTAAATGCTAATAATGTGCCATAATGAGATATTAAATCCTCTGGGATGATTCCTCTTCTGCCAACTGAAAACATGAGCGAAAAAATTGTTTAGACAATAGAAATGGCGTTTTTGGTTTTCAAAGTGCCCAAAGCATTTAATTTCTTATTAGGGCATTTAATTAGCCTTCAATGAGTCTTTAATCACTACAAGACCCAAGCAGTAATTTTCTTTGTTTAAACTTGCTTTTAGATTCTTTTTTGTCCAAGTCGCGAAATCGTTTATATACTGGAAAACTAATGAGAGCATTTAATTCGTAACTGTCTGTTCTGAAGGCTTTTAATGAGCACTTAAGTACTATAGGACCAAAAAAGCCATACTCATTGATAAAACATTTTTTTCGCGAATGCTCTGCTAACTTAGTCTTCATGTGACAGACAGGAGGTAACTTTTGCAAATATGCCTGAAGCATTTAATTTCTCATTACGGCATTTAATGGGCCTTCAATGAGCTTTTAAACAGTATAATATCTAAACAGTAATTTTCTATGTTTAAACCTGCTTTTAGTCCCTTTTTGTCTAAGTCGCGAAATATTATATACTGGGAAACTAATAAGAGCATTTAATTGGTAACTGTCTGTTCTGAAAGCATTTAATGAGCATTTAAGTCCTATGGGACCAAAATACATAAATCATACTTAATTATAAGTTAGCAGAATAGTAACATTTGAAAAAATGCCTTTAGCATTTAATATCTCATTAAAGCACTTAATCAGCATTTAATTAGCACTTAATTGTCCATGTGTCTGTTTTTAATTCTAATGATTTTTCTCCTCCTACGATTACCCTTAAGGAACAACCGCGTACACCAAATTGTTTTTGAGTGTTATTCGAGACATTCTCATAAAAATGAGTAAAAGAGTAAAACAATATAGAAAACAAATATAAATAAATAAAATAAAAAAGAAACACTTACCGCATGTTTATAAGGCCCAGTTTTTCTTTCGAATAATAAAACTAAAATAAAAAGAAAATAAAGAAATTAGAAATTTAAACTACAAATCAAAAATCAGTACTTAACTAAACCAAACGAAATAAATAAAAAATTAAATCATTGAAATAAGAACACGATTTCCAAAACGAACAAGGATATATATGGCTAAACTTTTTCTGAACACATTAATCGCGATAACATAATGAGAATTTTAGAAGTTGTATTTAGATATGCCCATAAATTGGAGGAAATTTTGAAAAGGGATGTAAGTTAAGTACTCGAATAACCCTTTGATTTTTTTTTTTTGAAAAGAAGACAAGAGTTTTCGATTTGTGTTACAAACTTTTACAGACTAGAAAGTACCTAATGGTGGGTTGGTTCTGTACGCTATTGACGACGACTTTTCTTTCTGCTAATAACAATAATAATAGAGTAATCGACCTCTTCATTGAAGCAAAGCTAAACCTAAAGCGAAAAGCAGAAGCGTTATGGGATTTTCGGATTCTGTGGTCCAGGAAGAATTGCAACCATCTTCTTTACAACAATGCGTCTTCGTACCCCATGTTTCTGAAACAAACAAAATTCTGTTGTTATTTTCACTATTATAAATGCTTAGAACTATTTATACGAAAGGAATAGTTTAAATATTTTTTAATTTTTTGTACGAAAACTGACTCGATATTGAATAAGGCAGTGTAACAATTCTTGAGTTATCTGCATCTAATGTATACATATTTAAAACAGCACTGTTTTCAGAAACGCCTAGGCAGAACTGAAAGTACTTATTTACTCGAATTGGCCACGACCTATATGTATACATTGGTCCTTTAGGCTGTGAAAATCTATCGATTTGGATTGCGAGATCTGTAACTATCGCATTATACATAGCTATTAATACGAGGGTTCGGCACGGGTCCCTAGGGACCTTTAACGCTTGTCATGTCCCTGATATCACATCCCTAGCGGTTTAAATACTTCAATACGTCGAACGCATGATGCAATTGCAAACAAACATGCAGGATTCAAGCCGCAGGAGATGTTAACATGTATACATTTCAGCACTGCGTAATTCGGAACATACAGGGTGCATCCAATATCTAATTTTTAATTTACCTATACTGAAAAACGTGTTATTTTATTTACTAAATTTACGCATAACTACTCGGAAATCTATTGACCTACGATAGAACTCTACTCTACTAGTGTTTCTTGTATGTTCTGTAATTCTGTTTCTTACAATCCTCCTACATTGACTTTTGTACATATACAGGTACAGGTGGTCCAACAGTGGGCTTAAGCACAATAACTCAATTATTATATGAGCTAAAGAAAATTTTTAATACCAACAGTTTCAGGACTGACAGGTAGGCACCTCAGACTAAAATTATTCCTAGAGCGTTTGTTTTAAGATCATTACATCTTGGACAATGAAGTCCAGGATTCGAGAAAAGTCGGAAGAATTTTTCGGTAACAAAATGACAAACTTGTTACATGTTGAGAAAATGTGTTACCTTTAAAGGTGACTATATGAGAAAATAGTCAACATCATTAAAGATAGTACAACTGTAGAGATAGATATACAGGGGCAAAAGATTAGTATGCTTAGATTTGCAGATTATATAGCAGTATTAGCATCTAGCAAGGAGGACTTAGAGATAGCTTTAAATAAAACGGAAGAGGTGTTGACATAATAGTATTGTATGAAAATAAAGTAAAACAAAAATGCTGGTTTGCAAGGGATGAAAAAGTAGGAAAAGAGCGAATATAAAGATAGGAGACGAAAAGTTAGAAGAAGTGGCTGATTTTAGGTATCTAGGAAGTCAGATAAGCCAGGACGGACAGAGTAGTGGCAGGGATATAAAGCAGAGGATTATGCTGAGGGTCGAGTCGCCTTCAATAAAAAGAAGTCACTTCTATGCTCGCGAACGGTTCATTTAGAAATTCGAAAAGGGTTGTTAAAGGTATATGTTTGGAGCACGGCGCTGTATGGGTGCGAAACATGGACAGTGAGCGCAGCGGAAAAGAAAACATTAGATGTGTTCGAAATGTCATGTTACCGGCGAATGATGAGGATACCGTGGATAGAGAAGGTTAGAAATCACGAGGTATTAGAAAGAGTAGGAGAACAGATTCTATGAAAGTCAATAAGAAATAGGAGAGATAGGTTGGTAGGACACCTTCTCAGGCATGAAGGTCTAGTCAGAGACATATTAGAAGCAGAAACGGGAGTTAGGAGGGGTAGAGGTAGACCTAGATTGAATTACTGTTCACAAATAGTTAAGGATTTGTGTTGTTCTAGTTTTAAGTAAATGCGAAGATTAGTTCAGGATAGGAAAAAGTGGAGTCGCGTGTCCAACCAGTCTTAGTACTGACAACCTTATGATGATGATATGAAAAAATAAACATGATTTGAAGCTTAATTAAAAATTGTACTTTAACGCATTTGTTGCTCAGTCTTCCCCCTCGTATTTTTCCATTTCATTGAATATTATAAAGAAAACTTTGCTGAAGGACCGTGTTCTAAATTTTCCGGTGCTTTTTTTGCACTCGATATGAAGTGATAAACTGTAATAAATTGTATCAATTGAATCAAATCGAGGATATCGGTAGTGAAACCGTTCAGGATTTTCGTCAATTTCAACTCGACTTGACAGTGAATTTCGATCGGCTCCATTTTTGACTTTTCCTTTTATGACCGTTACCGCCAAACGTCATTATGGATACATTCGATCATCAAGCGTAGTCGAAATAGGAAGAAAACGACAAAGGATGAGGCGACGCCGTTAGCTACGTGACGCCAACGACGTCGACGCCATTGCAACTATAATTCTAAGTCATCAGAAATCAGATTAGTACAAGACAGAGGAAGAAAATCAGACAGACTACAGTTCTGTTTACTTATGTGTTAGGTACAGTCGTGTTTCTGGAAACTGGATTATTAGGCAACCTTTTAGACACAAAACTATTGGGATTCGTCAAATGGGCATACACCATCTGGTGGCAAAACTTATAACTCGAATGAGGGAAAAATTTACATAGAAACTGTGCCCGCAAATTGTAAAATTGTTTATTAAAATAATCAAACACGTTAAAAAAGTAAAAAATTTTTTGATGATGGAGTCGACGAAGTTTTCTTCTAAAGTTAAATCAAATAAAAGTTAATATGTTCAGTGAAAAACTGTAATAGCACTTCAGACATAGATCTTCACTCTTCACCTACATTAACTACTTTCCAACAAAAACTAACCGTTTTATATATGTAAAAAGTATATTCGGAAAATTAGAGAAAAAGTAAACTAACAGAAGCTTGGATGAAAGCAGTAGGTATCAAAGAAATGAATTCTGGAATAAAAATTTGTTCACGTCATTTTAATGCACATGATTATATTTCAGCAAGTATTTACCATCAGCCAAAACCTTGATATTTAAAACTAGAATCATACGAAAATTATAAAGTGAGAAATTATTTATTCCTGTGTAATTGATTTAACACAATTCTAATGATACGATATAAGTATTTTGAGGTTAAGAACCTACCTGCTGCAATACAACAAAGTTGCAATAATGTGTTTGCAACGTTCTCTTAAATCG